>NC_090333.1:10029930-10287367 GCF_035084215.1 Heptranchias perlo | reverse complement strand
TACACCTGGGGAGAAACTCTTCTGCTCTTCTTCAAAATAACACCAAGTTATAGTCCAGCAATTTTATTTTAAATTCACAAGCTTTCGGAGGCTTCCTCCTTCCTCAGGTGAACGATGTTGGAAATGAAATCCTCGAAATGAAATCGCATTTATAAATCACAGGTTCTGTGATTTATAAATGCGATTTCATTTCGAGGATTTCATTTCCAACATCGTTCACCTGAGGAAGGAGGAAGCCTCCGAAAGCTTGTGAATTTAAAATAAAATTGCTGGACTATAACTTGGTGTTGTAAAATTGTTTACAATTGTCAACCCCAGTCCATCACCGGCATCTCCACATCACTTCTTCAAAATAGTCATGATGTGGAGATGCCGGTGATGGACTGGGGTTGTCAAATGTAAGGAGTCTTACAACACCAGGTGATAGTCCTATAACCTGGTGTTGTAAGACTCCTTACTTCAAAATAGTGCCATGGAATGTTTTCCGTCCACCTGAGAGGGCAGACGGGGCCTTGGTTTAACGTCTCATCCGAAAGACGGCACCTCCGACAGTGCAGCACTCCCTCAGTACTGCACTGGAGCGCCAGCCTAGATTTTGTGCTCGACTCTCTGGAGTGGGACTTGAGCCCACAACCTTCTGACTCAGAGGCCAGGAGTGCTACCAACTGAGCCTCGGCTGACAATCATAGAATCTTACAGCACAGAAGGAGACCATTCGGCCCATTTTGCCAATGCTGGCTATTTGAAAGAGCCGTCCAATTATAATCCCACACCCCTACTCTTTTCCCATAGCCCTGCAAAACTTTTCCTCTTTGAGGAAAAATTGCCCAGTGAACGGCAAGTGTTTTCGTTGCTGCACATGAGTACTGCAGTCGTAGAGCTCATTTGGTAAAGGCACTGTGTGAGTGACCAGCAGGACTCGGGTTCAGTTCCTGACCTGTGCTGAGTTAGTTAATCTCAACCATGGTGGCAATTTGCTTTAGTGCCTTTGTCGTAGGGAGCGGGGTCGGCGGGGGATATCAACCTTCCCCCCTATCGTTAGTGCAACATAGGAACAGGTGTAGGCCATTCAGCCCCTCGAGCCTGTTCCGTCATTCAGTTAGATCATGGCTGATCTGTACCTCAACTCCATTTGTCTGCCTTAGCTTCATATCCCCTGATACACTTTTGTAGTTAAGGGTATCAGTCTCAATCTTGAAATTTTCATTTGTCCCGCAGCTTTTTGGGGAGAGAAAATTCCAGATTTTTGTGTGGGAAAAATGCTTCCTGATTTCCCTCCAGCATGGTCTAGCTCTAATTTTAAGATTATGTCCCCTCGTTCTTGATTGCCCCCAATCAGAGGAAATAGTTTCCCTGTATCTAACCTATCGAACTCTTTTAACATTTCATACACCACATAATTTAACCCTTTGAACCCCCGTTTCATTCGGGTGAATCTACGTTGCACCCCCTCCAAGGTCAATATATCCTTTGAGGTGCGGTGCTCAGAACTGAACACGTGCAGTACACCAAATACCGTCGCTATCCCTTTGTGGATATTGGATGATGAGCTTAACGGAAATGCCCTCCACGGTCGAATACCCAGCCAATATTCACTGTCTGGGCCTAAGGCGTGAAGAGTGACTGTTAGGACAAGATGGTTCATTCAGGAAGAGAAAGAGAGGGGAAAGAAAAGCGAAACCTGCTTTGGTTTGCTCCATGGTGCTGATAGTTGTCATTCAGACCCCGAAGCAAATGTATGTTTTCTTTCTCTGTGAACATGCAGCCACAGTAGGAACAGGGCATTATACAGACAGCTCAGTGCCTGCACAGTACCAACGAGACTGGAACAAATATCTAATTGTTCCAAACATGCCCCTCCTCATGAATGACAGGTATCCCCTTGTGATGACGGACCGTTTGCAGAGGATATTGTCCAATAACGACTCTACCTCGTCCTGACCTTTACTAATTAACCGATGACTTATATTGAATTGCCATCTGCTGAAGGACATCATTAAACCGCGTGGTTTGATTTCACTTTCGGGCATTATTTTCCCCCTATTTATTTATTTATTTTTCCCACAGCCCTGGCAGACATCTGCGTCCCGACTGACCCCCTTGCCATTTCAGCTGTTTTAAAGATTTATCTCTCAAACGAGGCCTGATGTAAACATCCCAATCCGTTTGGCGACCCAGTTGCCGGCTGATGAATAAAACATTTGACAGTACAGCCCGAGCTGAGCGGCTTGGAAACTGGCTACCAAAGAGAAGAGGCTTTGAGCTCCCTTCTGGTCACAGTTTGCCTACCTAAGAGGCCTAAAGGCCTATATTTTATTCAGACTCTGAGCTGCGGGGAGGTGTGGTCAACCTTTGGAACTGTTGATAATTTGTAATAGTCACTGAAAGGCCATGAGGATGGGGAATGGTGACGCGTGTTCCTAGTCAGAATCTGTTGAGTTTAATATTAATTGTTTTATTTTTACCTCAGCATAGTTCCGATCATTTTTGTTGAAATGATTTTCAGTTCTTAGCTTTCTTGCCTTCTCTCTTGATGGCATCTACTCTTTGAACTATAGTTCCCCTGGTACCTGATTTAGCCCCCCCACCAGCTCTTAACGTGCAGGCTAAGACAGTAAGGGCTCAATTTTAAACCTAAATTGGGGGCTGCAAAAATTTCAGAAATGCACAGCGGGTTCGGAAGCCGGCTCCAACCCGCCGACTTCCGAGTTTCCCACAGGCGCACCTGTGTGCGTGCAGGCATGCCGAATCTGTAAGTCCCATGACAGGTAAAGAACCAAATGTACCTCACTGACGTACTTAAGGCACTTTACTTGTGACATATTAGGTAGTTAGAATGATTTAAGTTACCCACAGCTTCTGATGGCGTGAAGGGTAGGATCAGGCAAAAAGAAATAAAATAAATTAAATAAAGAACCATTGCACAATGTTAAAACACAAAATCAACCCACCTTTCCATTCTGCTCCAATGTCTGATGTCTCCCTCTCCGATCTCCCCCTCTTCCCCCACTGATGTCCCTCCGATCTCCCCCTCTTCGCCCACTGATGTCCCTCCGATTTTTCCCCTCTCCCCCTCTCCTTTCTTCCGTCCCTCCGATCTCCCCCCTCTCCTCTCTTCCGTCCCTCCGATCTCCCCCTCTCCTTTCTTCCGTCCCTCCGATCTCCCCCTCTCCTCTCTTCCGTCCCTCCGATCTCCCCCTCTCCTCTCTTCCGTCCCTCCGATCTCCCCCTCTCCTTTCTTCCGTCCCTCCGATCTCCCCCTCTCCTCTCTTCCGTCCCCCCCGACCTACCCCTCTCTTTCCCCCCACCCCGATCTTCCGTTCCAGCGCCGGATGACGTCTTGCGCTCTCTCTCTTTCTCTACCCCCCCCCCACCCCCCGCCCCCCCCCTCGCATCGCAGCTCCTGTCGGCTGCTAGCCTGTCAATCAGGCTGGCTGCCCGGCGTGAAACCCAGAGAGAGCTCTAATCATCATCAATTACGTTGCGATCGCGTCAGAAACGGTAAGTTTTTTTTTATTGCCACGCATACCTTCACCGCACCCCCCCCCCCCCAGCTGCCAACCCGCCACCATTTCAAAAGTGAGCCCTAAGTGTCTCCAACCACCGTGAGGGGCATTACAGCCGACCCTGTCCTTAACCGACATGCACTCGTGGGCACTGCCCAGCAGAGGTCACCAGACAGCAATCGAAAGTAGGAACCCTGGCTAATGTTCTTTTGCTTCATCCCTCCCACCTGCCACCCCCCCCCTGCCCCCCTGCCCCCCCCACTGCCCCCCCCCCCCCCCCCACTGCTCCCCAGTCCCGAGGCCAGGGGAGTTGAGGCCAATCATAGTGTCACCCCGACTGAGATCAGCTGACCCCGCATGAACCACTGGTCAAACCATGTGAGCTTCCAGTGCTTTACCCACAAGGCCACAGGGGAGTGTCGCACGATGTCTGTTTTAGATAAATTCATTTCAAATCCTTAATGAAACCAATGCAACTTGACCTTGATTTAAAAAATCAACATATTACAGCATTTCAAAACCCATTGCTGTTATCGTCTTTGAAAAATTAAACTCCAACATCTCACAAAACATACTTCAGAGTGAGAGGCACCTTGATGGGTTTTCCCTGGTCTTGTAAATTCCTATGTTCATTTCTATAGCGTTTGTCAAGGCCAAAGAAAGAAAGCAAACTTGCATTTATATGGCGCCTTTCAGGACGCCCCAAAGCACTTCACAGCCAATTAAGTATTTTTGAAGTGTAGTCACTGTTGTAATGTAGGAAACACAGCAGCGAATTTGTGCGTATCGAGGTCTCAGAAACAACAAAACGATAATGACCAGATCATCTGCTTTTAATGATGTTTGTAAGGAATCTTACAACACCAGGTTATAGTCCAACTGTTTTATTTAAAACATTTTTTAAAATAAAACAGTTAGACTATAACCTGGTGTTGTAAGATTATAAAATAATGAGGGGCATAGATAAGGTAGATAGTCAAAATCTTTTCCCAAAGGTAGGGGAGTCTATAATGAGGGGGCATAGATTTAAGGTGAGAGGGGAGAGATACAAAAGGGTCCAGAGGGGCAATTTTTTCACTCAAAGGGTGGTGAGTGTCTGGAACGAGCTGCCAGAGGCAGTAGTAGAGGCGGGTACAATTTTGTCTTTTAAAAAGCATTTGGACAGTTACATGGGTAAGATGGGTACAGAGGGATATGGGCCAAGTGCAGGCAACTGGGACTAACTTAGTGGTATAAACTGGGCGACATGGACATGTTGGGCCGAAGGGCCTGTTTCCATGTTGTAAACTTCTATTCCTTACATTTGTCAACCCCAGTCCATCACCGGCATCTCCACATCATGGCTTTTAATGATGTTGGTTGAGGGAGAAATAATTTCCAGGACACTGGGGAGAATTCCCCTGCGCTTCTTCGAAATAGTTCCATGGGATCTTTTACATCCACCTGAGAGGGCAGAAGGGGGCCTTGGTTTAACACCTCATCCGAAAGGTAGCACCTCTGACAGTACAACGCACCCTCAATACTGCACTGAAGTTTCAGCCTAGATTTTGTGCGCAAAGTATCTGGAGTGGGACTTTCGTTAGGGGAAATTGCTGACCCGACTGCTCCTGAGCTTCATCCTGACTGAGTGAAGGAACCCCCGCGGTGTTAGCAAAGCATCCGCTCTAAAGCTGGTCCGTCAGTCCATTAACTCTGTCGCTGCAGACTGATGGTGGGCTGACGGCTCATTTAAATACCATACGCTCTTGTTGTCTGGCCCAAGTCCAATGATCAATGTCTCAATAACAGAGAGTTCCATCACTGCCCTAGGGATAATGTACACAGTTCCATCGATAAATGAAATAATCATACATGGTTAAAAATTAAACATTCACTCACTCATGCTCTCACTCGCAGGTATTTTTAGGCGTGTTTTCATCCACTTACCCTGCGTTTCTCTCTCTAGACAGAGAGAGAGAGGGGGCTCAGTCTTAACTATGTTTTCCCACCCCGACTTTCGAATCGCCTGCCAGCATTGTCAAGGCGATCACTTGAGCGAGGTACTTTAGTGCACCACTGTCACATGGTTAGAGCTGCCATCTGTTGGATGAGACATTAAACCGAGGCCTCGTCTGCTCTCTCAGGTGGATGTAAAAGATCCCACAGCACTATTTGAAGAAGAACAAGGGAGTTCTCCCCAGTGTCCTGGCCAAAAATATATCCCTCAACTAACACCACTAAAAACAAATTTAACTGGTCATTTACCTCATTGCTGTTTGTGGGACCTTGCTGTGCACAAATTGGCTGCTGCGTTTCCTACAGTCCTTATTACAACAGTGACTATTCTTCAAAAAGGTATTTAATTGGCTGTGAAGCGCTTTAAGACTTCCTGAGGTTGTGAAAGGCGCTATAGAAATGAAGGAGAAAGGAATAGAAAGATAGGCTTAGATGAAGTAGGGTAGGAGGAGGCTCATGTGCAGCATAAACACCGGCACAGACCAGTTGGCCTGTTTTTGTACTGTTAATTCTATGGAAGAAATGTAAGTTCTTTTCAATCTTCTTTATTTGAAATGGATTAATTCGCCCTGCTAATAGGGTTTGAAGAAATCGCATACGAATGCATTGAGCATAGTGTTTAACCTCGAGAGCTTGCTGTGTTTCAGGCAGCTTGCACACCGTAGGAATGATGCTTTGTCGACTGGGCCTGATATTTCCTACGTGCCCGGGTCAGTCTGTGGACTGCTATATGTGACTGGTGCTCTTCCACCCAAGCAGGTGGTCCTGACCAGATCAGATTTTAAAACAAATGTACTTACTGTAAGATTGTATCTCTATTGGTAGCTAACCAGCAGTTCAGCGGCTATAGATTTATCATGTACTTAATGTGTGTGTTTGTAATTCTTTCAGTTGCTTATCAACAGGGAAGTACTGACATATTCCTGCTGTTGTGAAAAATGGTAAGAGCATTTTGAAAGGAAATGAAAAGGATATCAAACTCTTACCACAGTTTGTATTTGATTATTTAGTTTATAAAAACCCTTCAAGCCTCTAGAGGAATGTCAGTGAATGATGTGTGTTTCAGGTCATCTTGGCAGCAGAATCGAACTGACTGTAAAATTACAGGGAGGGGGGGAGCAAATTAGGGGTTTGGCAGAGACAGAATGTAAAGGGCCAAACTAAATAGAAGACTGAGGGAAATGAAAAGGCTTTATTATCTGTTAATCTTCTTGGTCAGGATAAGGACTTGAGCTGTGTGTTGCCCCTGTCCCCACCCCATGGTCGAATAGGCAGCAGACACTTTGGTTTGTGGGTGGGGGGAATAATTTTAATCTAATCTGCAAGGGCGGGTTTGGTTGGACAGTCGTTTTACCCCCCCCCCCCCGTTGACTGGAATGGGGTGGGGTATACGACCCAGACCTGCCTCTTTCCTGTGGTGTGGGTTAGGTTAAAATGACCTCCTCCGTGTCCATCGCACGTTGGGTGAGATCCTAGAATGTGCCCAGCGTATCGTTAAGCAGTGAGGGAATGACTGGACCAGAATCTCCTCAGTGCCGATCTGATGATCTGACAACGCTTGCCGAGCCCAAAGCCAAGCAGGAGCGAGGGGGTTGGGAATTTGTCTTCTGATGTTTGGCGAGCTGCTGATGAAAATTCATTTGAAAGCCTTAATAACTAACGACCCCATAGGACCGAGACTCAGGTGTAAATGAAGGGAGGGGGCAAAAAAGGGCTTCCATTTTTAAAAAAAAAATCAAGACCTGTAGGAGAAGATTTCCTTTGTGTATAGTGTAGCAAAATTGTTAAATGAGTTTGTTACAAACAAGATTCTGGTTTGCTGCATGTAACTCACAGAGGACATCTTCCCTCATGAGGTCTAGTTTTCAATTCAGCACGTTCAGGGTGAAAGCCAACAACCAGAACGGTTTGAACTATACTGTAGAGGTCAAACGAAAGACCGGCAAAGACCTAAGGAAGCTAAAGAACAGGGAACCTAATAAATCTGCCCCAAGTGACTGGAATAAAGTTTAGTCACTCATTTCTGGACAATTTTTCCTCAGAAAGCAGTGACTCGTGCAGTGGTACAGTTCCACAGGCACTGGTGCCTCATCCTAGTGACTGCACCTCATTGGTGAGCTTCCTTCACCCCATCGTTGTCGGCCGTGGGATATTATGGTAAATGAAGTTAAGATACAGATCAGCCATGATCTAATTGAAATGGCGGAACAGGCTCGAGGGACTGAATGGCCGACTCGTATTCCTATGTTCTAAACCTGGAACCTCAACTATCTCCGTGGCTCGCTCGCTCACTCACTCACTCACCAGATAAATTCAAGACCTCCTATAATTATTAAATTGCACCTTTCTAACTATCTATCCCTTCCCCATTCTCTCTCCTGAAGACGCTGACTCTTTCTGGGGTACGGTTGCCCGGGCAACACTGGCTGCCAAACCCAGCATCAGGAGAAAGATTGTTGAAATTACTTGTGTTAAATTTGTCCGAACCCACGGCATTTGCAGATTCCCAGTCGCATGCTGCTATTGTTCAAAATCGGGTTTTTAAAAAAAATATATTCCCGCAGCAGCATTGAAGGTCGTTTCACGAGTATTTTTGCACCTTGTTTTTTTTTAAAACACACTGAAACTGGAGTTCCTTGTCCTTCCCACTGAGCTCACTGAGAGAAAAAAGATCTATAAATAAACGGAAGTTGAGGGTGACTCTTTGTCATGCCAAACCCTTTGGCTCCTCATTCCGCTTCCAGTCTTTGAGCCTCGAGGAAAAGTTTTTTTTTCCCTCTGGTGCATTCACCCAGAACGCAGACAGTGACTCAACTCATGAATAATATTAAAATGCAGTTTCATTATTTTTAAATCTTACATTATCAAAACCTTTATTTCCTTTCTCCCGGCTCATTGCGTCAATAAATGCCTATGCAAAACATGCCAATAAAACTCACCTGAGGCTCTGCTGGGAAAAACTGAGCCACACAAAAGAAAGTCATGCCGGCAGAAACCAGTTGGGCCAAATGGCCTGTTTCTGTGCTGTAAATTATCTGCAACTCTTTGTAACTTGCGTTTATACAGCGCCTTTCATGACCTCAGGACACTCCATTGCGCTTTTCAGCCAACGAAGTACTTTTTGAAGTGTAGTCACTGTTGTGATGTAGGAAATGTGGCAGCTAATTTGCGCACAGCAAGGTCTCACAAGCAGCAATGAGATAATGACCAGATAATCTGTTTTTCGGTGTTAGTTGAAGGATGAATATTGGCCAGGGCACCGGGGAGAACTCCCCTGCTCTTCTTCAAAATCGTGCCGTGGGATCTTTTCCTTCCACTTGAGACGGCAAACTGAGCCTCGGTTTAACGTTTCATCCGAAAGGCGGCACTGGGAGTGTCATCCTGGATTATGTGCTCCAGTCTCTGGAGTGGCACTTAAACCCAAGACCTTCTGACTCGGAGGCGAGAGTGCTACTAACTGAGCCACACGACTGACACCAAAAGGCAATGTGTGGACATCAGGTGAGGACAGGATCAGACCGTGCCGTTAGGCCCCCTTCCCCGTTGTTGAATAGCCTGACAACAATGACTGACTAGGCTCGAACGTCGAGAAAGAGTCGATGTCTGAGGAGTGCAGAAAAGTGGCCAAAAAAATTATACTGGCAGGCATGACCAATGGTGTGAACGCATGGTGGCATTGCCACTAATGCAGTCTCTTCTCGTCCATGTAAAATGAAACCATTCCAATATTCTCCTGGCCAGCCTCCCAGCTTCCACTCTCCATAAACTTGAGCTCATCCAAAACTCTGCTGCCCGTATCCTAACTCTCACCCAGTCCCGTTCACCCATCACCCCTGTGCTCGTTAACCTACGTTGGCTCCCGATCCGGCAATGCCTCGATTTTTAAATTCTCATCCCTGTCTTCAAATCCCTCCATGGCCTCGACCCTCCCTATCTCTGTAACCTCCTCCAGCCCCATAACCCTCCAAGATCTCTGCGCTCCTCCAATTCTGGCCTCTTGAGCATCTCTGATTTTAATTGTTCCACTTTTGGCGGCCGTGCCTTCAGCTGCCTCGGCCCTGAGCTCTGGAATCCCCTTCCTAAATCTCTCCGCCTCTCTACCTCTATCTCCTTCTTTTAAGACGCTCCTTAAAAGCTACCTCTTTGACCAAGCTTTTAGTCACCAGTCCCACTATCTCCTTATATGGCTCGGTGTCAGATTTTCATTTTGTTTGATAATGCTCCTGTGAAGCGCCTTGGGACGTTTTACTACATTGAAGGCGTTACATAAATTCAAGTTGTTGCTGTAGTTCTGCATTCAGGCCCTTTAAGTACCAATGTACCCAAATATCATCTTTGCTTAACATTTAACAGTGATTGCATATAAAAAAAAAAGAAATGAGTGGCGGAGATGCAGCAGCTTTAACAGCTTGGAGCACAGGCAAATCAGCATAAATAATCTGCTCAGTCGTTGCGTTTAACCTTAATCAACCAACATTTTGGGGCAGGCAGTTAAATCAGCGACATTCATTTATTTACATTATTATTGGAGATAATTGCAGGTTAAGAACCCTGCAAATTACCCGTGCTTTTAAGGTTGGGTGCAGAAGTCTTGGTGGGAGTGAATTAGTTACATCTATTGTCAAGCGTCTTTCCGAGGGAGGATTGCTTAATTTGCTGTGCGGTGGAATGTTTGTCTTGCCGGGAGTGCGAGCAAGGAACCCTGTCATCTTGAATATAAGGTGACGGCTTCATGCTAGAACAAGACTGGGGGAGGTGACCGGTGTGCGAAGGCGCAGAGAAATCAACCTTAATTATTTTGAGTGCCGGCACTATGTATAATTACTCAGCGTGAGAGTTGGCATGTATACTCTGAATAGCTGATTGTTTCCATAGCTGCACCTATTCATTACTACAATGGAATTAAGCGGCGCTGGTGTTGAGACACAGTTCGTAGTTGGGAGCAAAGATTTTTCACCACTTTTTTTGCTTTATCAAGTGAAATCTCAACAGGATTCCGGATTTTGTTAAGCGATATCCAATAAACTGCAAGGCAACAGTTTCTATATTGAGCCCCTGTACATCGAAGTTTGGGTCCATAGACTTTAAAGGATCCATGAGGGTGTCACCAGGGTGATCTACAAGGTCATTAGGTTTCCCTCCAATTGAGGCCAACTACAAAGCGGCCAACCAGCACGCTGTCTCCAGCATCTTAAATTCTACGCCTTTCTTTCTTTCCTCTGTTTGTTGACTTGCCAACATGTTCTTTCTGTTCCTCTATGTACCGACACAGACTTGTTTTCTGCAGATGTCATCCCCAAAGAATATTTTCCTTTGGGGAGCTGACACTGTCTTTCAGAAGTTGGGACAGGAAGTTCCCCGGGAGTGTGCGCCAATATTTGCGTCAGGGTCCCCGCACGGCAAAGTTTGACAACCGGTGCTGTTAATATAGAATGATACAGCATAGAAAGAGACCATTCGGCCCATCGTGCTGGTGCCGCATAGTGAAGTGGTGTTGTCACGTGATATTAGCACATATAAGATCTGGATTGAAAATGTGTGTGTTGCATTATATTCAAATACAGCTTGAATTTCAATATTGTCAAGCTATTATAGATTGCCACGGAATTCATTATGTATGTCTGAAAAAATTAGCAGGAGCATGTTGGAAGATTTGTGTGAATGTACTGGGGAGGAATAAGAATGCATCTTATAATTAGAAATACAGATTCTTTCCGTACTTGTGTTGTGTCTGGAGAGAGCATTTTGAGATGTATAACACTGGGATGAAGAATTGATATCATTCCCTTCAAATCCTCAGGTTATCCCAGAGCAATTCACAGCCAATGAGTTACTTCCATAGTGTTACTTCCACTGTTGCTATGTCGGCAAACAAGGCAGCCAAATTTGCACACAGCAAGGGCCCACAAATAGCAGTGAGATAAAGGCCAGTTAATCCGTTTTGGTGGTGCTGGTTGAGGTCAGAATATTAGCCAAGAGACAAGTAGAACTCCTCACTCTTCTCTGAATAAATGCTATGGAATCTTTTAACATCGGGTGGATGGGGCCTCAGTTTAATACCTCAACCGAAAGACGGCACCTCCAACAGTGCAGTACTCACTCAGTGTGCACACTGAAGTATCAGCCTACATTATGTGCTGAAGCCCTGAACTTGGGCCTGAACCAGTGACCTTTTGCTTTAGAGGCAAAAATGCTGCCACTGTACTGGCGGCAACCCGAGCCCAATATAAAAGCGCAAGTTTAAGTACTAATTTCCCTATGGCTTATTGGTACAAGTACACCAAGCTAGCCTAATAACAACGCAGTTACCAGTAGAAGTTGTAGCACAGTCTCGAGTTCAGAAGAGGGAAGGAGAACAGACCGTTCAGATCTAACCTCTTTACAAGAGGGTGGTGATCATATGGAGCAAACCGCCCTCAAAAAACAATGGAAGCAGAAAATGAAAGAGGGAGCAGGATAGAGAAAGTGAACTGAGGACGACCACAGACCTTTACAGCACAGGAGGAGGCCATTCCACCCAAAACGCGGAGCAGGCTCGAGGGGCTGAATGGCCTAATCCTGTTCCTATATTCCCATGTTCTTAATCCCAGAGCCCTGCGCTCTCCCTATAGCCCCGTATCATCATCTGCTTCCAATGTTTACGCTTTCCTTAAGAGAGGCAATCATTCTGTGTGTGTGTGTAGTTTGTGTGTGTGTAGCTGGGCATTCCTTTCGCATGAAGAGATCTCTCCTGTCCTCCCTCCTCACTCTCTTAATGGGATGGTGCAACGTATGGGATTTTTCAAATTTATGGACCACCCAAACGGCATGGATGGCAAGGATCTCGTCCGGGGCCCTTTACATTCCTGTGTTCGTGTTCTAATGCCTCCTTATATTTTTTTTTACAAAAAGACACTGTGGCGTGGGCAGTGAGTTGTTATTCTAATCGGCATGTTTCCCCGAGTACAATTTATCGGCTTGCATTCAAGCTCTATCTTTCTTTGGCGATGTTGTTTCTGTGAAGTGCTCCCTCTTCCTTTTGAACTTCGCTGCTAATGCGGTCTGTGTTGTCCCCCCACCTCCCCTCCCAACAGTGCATGTACAAAATGTTTGCCAGCAGACCCCGCTGCGTTGCGAGTCCCAGAGAACGTGTTAAAATCCGGATCCCTGTTTGAGGCAACAATGAAGCACCATCCAACAGACTCTTCCGTGGCTAAATGTTTTTAAAAAGTGACCTGCTTAAGGCATCAAAAAGGCTTAACGCCGGTCTTTCCACCACCCCGCGCCCCTCCCTCTCGCCTGGAAACCTTTTGTATCCCTTTCATTATCACGGCAAGCATGAACTGTCATGAAATTTACATAACAGTCTATAGCTGGAAAGTGCACAGCCTAAGCCAGCCTCCTCTGCTAATCCAATAATTCAAGGACTTGGCTCGGTACAGCAGACGCAAAAACTCAAAACGTTAGGGATCTCTTTTTAGCGAAGATATAAAGTATGAATATGAGCAAAATGTCATTTTCCCTTAGCCCTGGATTCTTCCTTTTTATGCTGTGTTTACTTGGCGGTCGTCTGTGGTGGGATTGGGTGGTGTTGGCGAGGGAGGCTTTCTTGCAATGTTTCAGGAATCACCTTTTTAAAAAAAAAACAATTATCTCGGTTTGGATGAGGAAAAAAAAAAGAGCCACAAAAGAGGCTTAGAGAAATGAAAATGTAGATTATCGGTGCTGAATGTCAGTGGAGCATCAATGGACCTATGATTACATAAGGGAAGTCTGGGCTCGACTTGTATCTTTTAGTCAGTCGTCAGGGTACCGGCCCCCTTGGTTGTGTGTGGTAATATATATATTTTAGAAATAGCCAGCACTAAATTACTGGGAGTTATCAGTGGGATCAAGTCTGGGCTGTAAATTTAACAACATTCCTGCAGCAAGGAAAAGATGACTGCAACTATCTGATTAAAGCCTGCATGGCTGCTGAGCAACTGAATGTTACCATAGCAATAAGTGATGAAATGTGCAAGTCGTGAGTTAATTAAATCTAGCCCCGTTTTTGACACTCATTTTACTACTCCGGTTAGGCACGGTTCACGATGATATTGATTTTATAAAAACATCACACTTCTTGGGAGTGATTGTCTCTCAGCCTCTTCCGTGTGTCACGTTGCTTCTGGACGAGTTCCACGCTGCACTCTCTCTCATCCTTGACCGCGACCTTTAGCCCGCACAGAAATGTTTCCCACTATGCTGGGAAGAGCTGACGGAGGCACTCGCTGGCTCCCGAGTCCCGTCTGCTTGTGCGCTCTTCAGTCGGGGTTTGCTGCAGCGGGAGGAACCCACAGAGCGTACTGCCCTCTTCAGACCTTAGCATAAAATAACACTCTTTGCCTGTGCACTCGCAAATACCACGAGGAAACAAGTGCAGTTTGTTGGAATTGCACTGTAAAAAGGATCTTTGTTAGGCAAGGGTATTAGGGGATTATGGAAACAAAGGGGGTAAATCAAGTTTGAGATACAGATCAGCCATGATCTAATTGAATGCAGAACAGGCTTGAGGGGCAGAGTGTGGCCTACTCCTGTTCCTATGTGACAGGTTAACATATTTTTCTATCGTTAACGATTGTGAAGTGTGTTGTCCAGACAAGTCACCTTGCTCCTAAATGGAAACCTCTCAGTACAAAATGTAACTGTTGTTTTGTTTTATACACACACACACACACACACACACGTTTTGTAAATTGAAGATGACAGTCCCTCGGATTAATCTTTTACATGTATTTGTCTTCTCTGCTTTGCAGGACTGTTCGACGCTCCAACAAGATGCTGAGGCCCACAACTTCTAAACGTGGTAAGTTGTAGGTCTGCATTTATTTAAAAAGATGTGCGCATATAATAACTTAGATAAAGAGAATCATCTATACACAGTTGGAAACCCCTCCTGATGATCGCTCCGGAGCAGGTTAGGAATTCTCTCAGGTGTAAGATGCGTATTCTTGTTGTGGTCGAAAACATAAAGCAATTATTCTTTAATATCGCCGATCTCTCTCGGGCCGGTGGGGGGGGGGATTTTGGAGTCATGCACGTTTTGGTTCACTTTACGAGGGTAATGTTCATCTTAATTAGCAAAAGAATTTATGGCTTCTTTTCTTCCTTCGCAAGAGGGAGATTGTAGCTGTGCACTAATTATCAGCGCTAGATTATCCTGATGAATGGAAAGTTCTCATCTTACTGGACGCTTTGCGGAATATGGTCTCCGTCTGCAAGGCTGTAAACTTCGTTATTCGATGTAATTTGTCGACATGGCAGCATGCGTTTGGTGATGAGTGGCCTTCCCATTTAGTCTACCACCTGAATGCTGCTGGGCATTGTGCCAGCTTGAGTGTCACAATTTCTATTTGTGAACGCAGACACACACACACACACACGCACACACATGAGTTAATAGACCCATAGATCTCATTTTATTAAGTGGAAAACATCACTAACTTGTTTCTGAATTTTGTTTTTTAAATCTCTGCACTCGCAAGATCAGGGCATCCTCCGTTTCACACCCTTTGAGAATGGCCACACCATCACCCTTGTACTTAACAAGATTATGATAATGCAACATTACTTACCCCCGGCTGCGCAGGGGTAAAAAAAATGTACAATTCCCCTGTGAAATGCATGGAGTATTTGCGTGTGTGATATTACAACAGCACACAGGAACCTTTTTAGAGGCAATTACAGACCTCGTACAATCAGTTCGAATCGTTGGCGACGATAACAATGTTTCTGGGTGAGAGCCTTTTAGATGACAATAGGCACTCTGTGTCTGGCCTGGAATAGTTACTCAACATTCAAAATGGTGCAATTCTTTATAGGGGGCTATATTTTGAACATGACAGCCCAGGTTACAGTAAATACGTTTGTTGCTTTGCTCTTTAGCCCAGAGGGACTGTCATCAAAGAAAGAGCCTGCAGCCTTTTAATTGTGTTCAGAACGACAAAGTATTGTCGTGTTTACAATCACCAGAGCGGGTTCAAAATGAAACATGGCTAGAGCGTGTTGCTGAACAGTATAGTGAATGGAATGTGCGACATCCGCTATTTCGTTTGTATCAACAACAACAGCTTGCTTTTTTTAATAGAAAGAAAGAACTTGCATTTATATGGCACCTTTCGTGATCTCAGGACATCCCAAAGCACTTTACACAAGGTAAGGGCTCATGGGGTTGGGTTGTAATGTATTAGCATGGATAGAGGCTTGGTTAAAGGACAGAAAACAGAGTGGGAATAAACGAGTCATTCTCAGGTTGGCAGGCTGTAACTAATGGGGTGCTGCAAGGATCAGTGTTTGGTCCTCAGCTATTTACAATCTGTATTAATGACTTGGATGAAGGGACCGAGTGTAATGTATCCAAGTTTGCTGATGATACAAAGCTAGGTGGGAAAGTCTGCAAAGGGATATAGACAGGTTAAGTGAGTGGGCAAGGTGTTGGCAGATGGAGTATAATGTGGGGAAATGTGAGGTTATTCACTTTGGTAGGATAACCTAATATTTTTAAATGGTGAGAAACTATTGGTGTTCAGAGAGACTTGGGTGTCCTCGTACAAGAATCACAAAAAGTTAGTATACAGGTACAGCAGGCAATTAGGAAAGCAAATGGTATGTTGGCCTTTATTGCAAGGGGGTTGGAGTACAAGAGTAAGGAAGTCTTACTATAGTTGTACAGGGCTTTAGTAAGACCTCACCTGGAGTACTGTGTACAGTTTTGGTCTCCTTATCTAAGAAAGGTATATACTTGCCTTGGAAGTGGTGCAATGAAGGTTCACTAGATTAATTCCTGGATGAGAGGGTCGTCCTAAGAAGAGAGGTTGAGTAGAATGGGCCTGTACTCTGGAGTTTAGAAGAATGAGAGGTGATCTCATTGAAACATATAAGATTCTGACAGGGCGTGACAGGGTAGATGCTGAGAGGTTGTTTCCCCCGGCTAATGAGTCTAGAACGAGGGAGCATAGTCACAGGATAAGAGGTCGGCCATTCGAGACTGAGATGAGGAGGAATTTCTTTATGCAGAGGATTGTGAATCTTTGGAATTCTCTACCCCAGAGGGCTGTGGCTGCTGAGTCATTGAATATATTCAAGGCTGAGATGGATAGATGTTTGGACACAAGCGAATCAAGGGATATGGGGATCGGGCGGGAAAGTGGAGTTGAGGTTGAAGATCAGCCATGATCTGACTGAATGGCGGAGCAGGCTCGAGAGGCCGTATGGCCTACTCCTGCTCCTATTTCTTATGTTCTTATGTTTACAGCCACTGAAATACTTTTTGAAGTGCGGTCACTGTTGTAATGTGGGAAACGCAGTAGCCAATTTGAGCACAGCAAGGTCCCACACACAGCAATGAGATAATGACCAAACAATCTGTTTTTTAGCGATGTTGGTTGAGGGATAAATATTGGCCAGGACATCAGGGAAAACTCCTTGCTCAAAATAGTGCCAAGAGATCTTTTATGTCCACCTGCGAGGGCAGGCGGGACCTCATCTGAAAGACGGCACCTCTGGCAGTGCAGCACTCCCTCAATCCTGCACTGGGAGTGTTGGCCTGGATTTTATGCTCAAGTCTCTGGAGTGGGTCTTGAGCCCGTGACCTTTTGACCCAGATAAGAGTGCTACCAAGTGAGCCATGGCTGACACTGTATCACCATAGATGTAGAAGAAACTGTCTCACGCATTTCACAACGGCGCAAGGAAGCAAAAGAAATGCCGAACAAAGAAGAAGATATTATGTGGATTTTAAGGAGGATCCAGGCCTACAACCCCCTCTCCCCACTAATCTGGAATTCACCTTCTCCAGGTGGGGGTTGGGAAAGGCTCAGATGGTAGACCATGTCTGGACTACATCCCTCTTCAGATGGAGGCGAGGACAGGTTCAGATAGTGGACCATGTTTGAACTGGATCCCTTTCTAAGTGGGAGCTGGAACAGGCTCAGTTGGTAGACTGTGTTGGGACTACATTCTTTTTCAGGTGAGCCTGGGACAAGCTCAGATAGTAGTCCATGTCTGGACTGGATCCTTCTCCAGGTGGGGGCTGGGATGGGCTCAGACAGTAGACCCTGTCTGGACTGGATCCCCCTCCAGCTGGGTCTTGGACAGGCTCAGAGGGCGGACCATGTCTGGACTACATCCTTCTCCAGGTGGGGGCTAGGACGGGCTCAGATAGTAGACCCTGTCTGGACTGGATCCCCCTCCAGCTGGGTCTTGGACAGGCTCAGAGGGCAGACCGTGTCTGGACTACATCCTTCTCCAGGTGAGTCTGGGACAGGCTCAGAGGGTAGTCTGTGTCTGCTGTGAATGGTGTTCCTGGAGATCAGCCAGTGGCGGTTACAATCTAATGGGGTCAATGCTGCTCAGGTCATTACGATTGGATACCTAATGTTTACACGGCACTCCATCCTGAGCCCCAGTGACAATCTGATGCGGAATCGTCCAACTCAGGCAAGCAGGTGACAGCACATGAATCGATGGCTTGTTGGGATGTGGGCGCACTCCCCCTTGCAGTCCTATACTGCCTTTTCAGTGCAGCTTTCTGAGGACTTGCATCATTAGTCGTTTTGCTGTTAACAGTTGTCAATGTCTCTGGACTTTGACTGGTCTATTGATTACACATTGTACATGTTTATTCTGAATCATGAATGAAGATTGATTCACTTTCTATGACTGCACACATCAAGAAGTTCAGATTCTTTCGGAAGCAATTTTGAAATGGCTTCAGTTTTTCTTCTGGCTTTGAATGGAACTTGAATACATTTTCCGTATATTTGTCCGTTAACCTCCTAAGGGCCGCAGTAACATTTTTATTCCAAAATAAAATGGAGAGGGATTAATTTTATTTTGCTTTCCTGTCCTACGGATGAGACGATTAAACCGAGGGCCCGTCCTCCCTCTCAGGTGGATGTAAAAGATCCCATGGCACTATTTCGAAGAAGAGCACGTGAGTTCTCCCCACTGTCCTGGCCAATATCTATCCCTCAACCAACACCCCTAAAAACAGATGATCTGGTCATTATCACATTGCTGTTTGTGGGAGCTTGCTGTGTGCAAATTGGCTGCCCCATTTCCTACATTACAACAGTGACTGCACTTCAAAAAAAAAAGTACTTAATTGGCTGTAAAGCGCTTTGGGACATCCTGAGGTCGTGAAAGGCGCTATATAAATGCAAGTCTTTCTTTCTTTCTCTCCTGCTCCTTACTGGGGTACCGTTCCATTGGCTCCATAACATCGCCCAAGGCAGCCATTCCTCGTGTGCGAGTCTGAGCAGCGAGCTTTGAGGGGTTATCCGACTTTAGGGGGCGTCGCAGCCAAGTCCGTCCCTGGTTTCGGCTGAAGTTCCACATACGTGCACTTTCCAACAGGAATGGCCGGATAGAGATTGGGGCCGGAGTTTTCCACCACTTTAGCATGTACCAGGGACATATATCGGTATATTCCTCATCTGTCCATCCTGTAATTTTCCGCCTGTCACAATTAAAGGGGCCGGGGGTGCAGAATTTCCTGATGTTGGCTCCCAGCTGACACCAGGAGCACCGAAGTGGAAAATTCTGCCTGACGGATGGGAATTTTGGCTGCTTTTTTTTTCTCCTTTTCTTTCTTCCTCTTTAACTCAGGAGGGGACTATAAGGTCATTTGCGATGCCTAGTACTGCTGTTCCGGCTGAAAGATCATCTGACTCGGCACTGACCAAGAGTTGAACCTGGGATCTTTTGGCCGTGTGTGACTCCTTTATACATTGCTTTTGGCAACTGAACAATTAGGAGAGGTTCACAGTTGCGGTCTTGAACTTTTTACGGAGAATATAGAGACTGTGAGTGACCCTTTTGAGGACAGCTGCATTATTTCTGCACTGACATCTGACGTACAACACGTTCAGTACATGTTCGATCTAATCCACAATTTAGACATTCTGTGCAGAAGCTGCTCCAGCGATATTTAAAAAAAAAATTCATTCTCGAGATGTGGGCATCGCTGGCAAGGCCGGCAGTTATTGACCATCCTTCGACTCCCTGAGAAGGTGGGGATAGGCCTTCTCTTTGAACAGCTGCAAGCCATTTGATATAACCGAGTGGCTCGCTCGGCCACTTCAGAGAGCACTTAAGAGTCGACCACTGGAGTCACATAAAGAAAGAAAGAATTGCATTTATATTGTGCCTTTCATGACGGCCCAAAGTGCTTTACAGCCAATGAAGCTCAGTCACAATGAACTGCAGTCACTGTTGTAATGTAGGAAACGCAGCAGCCAATTTGCACACAGCAAGGTCCCACAAACAGCAAAGTGATAATGACCAGATAATCTGTTTTTAGTGATGTTGGTTGAGGGGATAAATATTGGCCAGGACACCAGGGAGAACTCCCCTGCTCTTCGAAATAGTGCTATGGGATCTTTTACATCCACCTGAGAAGGCAGACAGAGCTTTGGTTTAACGTCTCAAATGAGAGACGACACCTCCGACAGTGCAGCACTCCCTTAGTACTGCACTGGAGTGTCAGCCAAGATTTTGTGCTTCAAGTGGGACTTGAACCCATAAACCTTCTGACTCAGAGGTGAGAGCGCTACCAACTGAGCCACAGCTGCCATCAACCAGATAAGGAACCCAGGTGGACCAGTTGGGTTTTTACAATAATCCAAAAGCTTCATGGTCACTTTTACTGATACCAGATTTTTTCTTAAACTGAACTCAAATGCTCAAATTGCTGTGGTAGGATATGGACTCAAATTCTCTGAGATTATTAGTCCAGGCCTCCAGATTACCAGTCCAGTAATACAACCACCACGCTACAGGCCAGTGCTGAGTTAGCTGACCTCAGTTGGGTGGTCTTTGTGTTGCTTCAATTGGTGTCAGTTGACATTGGCTATCTTGTGGACAAAAAACAGGCTTGGCTTTGATGTACTCGGTGCCTGAATATCCCTCCCAGCCACTGTCTAGACTTGCGCATCAATGCATCTTTTAAGGCCACCAGATCCTGAGCATAGGCCTCACTCACCCTGCCATTGGCAACACCAAGTTGTTGGATTCGCTGAGGGGACATTTGCCATAGGCGGACCAGCAAGTTCACTTTGGTGTTACTGGTGGCTGTGTGGAAAGCTGGCAGCATTTGAACAGCTAAAGAATGACTACTTGGCATAGTTTCTAGAGGGCTGTTGGCAGTAGCGGAACGGTATCCCAGCAACAGTCTAGAGAGAGGATCAGAAAAAGGAGGGAGGAAAAAATATTGTCTTCCTTTTCTTTAAACAAGTATGCTTGAATTAATTGGGACTATTATACCAAAAAAAAAAGTGTGATTGGCTGCTGAATTTGCATACAAAATTGCAGGGATTACATTTCAAAAAGCATTTAATTGGCTGTAAAGAGCTTTGCGACGTCCTGGGGATGTGAAAGGCGCTACATAAATGCAAGCCTTTCTTTGATTACAAGATGCTATCATCTTAAAGAAAGCAAAGAACTTGGATTTACATAGAAAGAAAGACTTGCATTTATATAGCGCCTTTCACGACCTCTAGACTTGCCAACACACTTCACAGCCAATGAAGTACTTTTGAAGTGTAGTCACTGTTGTAGTGTGGGTAAACACAGCAGACAATTTTCACATGGCAAGATCCCACAAAGAACAATGTGATAATGGCCAGATAAGTTTTTTTTTAAATGCTGTTGGTTGAGGGATAAATATTGTCCAGGACACTGGAGAGAACTCCCCCACTCTTCTTCGAATAGTGTCATGTGATCTTTTACGTCCACCTGAGAGGATAGACGGGATCTCGGTTTAACGCCTCATCGGAAAGATGGCACCTCTGACAGTGCAGCGCTCCCTCTGTTCAACACTGGGAGTGTCAGCCTAGATTACGTGCTCCAGTTTCTGGAGTGGGGCTTGAAACCACAACCTTCTGACTCAGAGGCGAGAGTGCTACCAGCTGAGCCTCGGCTGACAGCTTATCCTGACCTCAGGATGTCCCAAAGTGCTGCACATCCAGAGAATCACTTTTGAAGTGTAGTCACTGTTATTTTGTGGGCAAACGCAGCTACAATATGTGCACAGAAAGATCTCACAAACAGCAAATAAGGTGAAGGACCAGTTAATCTATTTTTTAATGATGTTAGTTGAGGGATAAATATTGGCTAGGACACTAGTGACACTAGTGAAAACTTCGAATAGTATCATGGGATCTTTTACATCCATTTGGCGGGGCCTCGGTTTAACATCTCATCCATAAGTCAGCAGCTTTGCCAATGCAACATTCCCTTGGTCTTTTATGATAGCCTTTTTGTGCGTATGTGTGAGATTTCTGAAAA
Source organism: Heptranchias perlo (assembly GCF_035084215.1). Lineage (NCBI taxonomy): Eukaryota > Metazoa > Chordata > Chondrichthyes > Hexanchiformes > Hexanchidae > Heptranchias > Heptranchias perlo. The sequence goes on along the minus strand of NC_090333.1, from coordinate 10,265,561 downwards.
TCTAGTCCATATTCACTGAACAAAGAGAGAAACATTTCAGTGAAAACAGAATGTTACTGTTCACAATGATACCGGGGCTAAAGGGGTTAAATTATGAAGACATTTTGCATAGGCTAGGCTTGTATTCCCTTGAGTGTAGAAGATTAAGAAGGGGTGATCTAATTGAGGTGTTTAAGGATTTGATAGGATAGAGAGAAACTATTTCCTCTGGTAGGGGGAGTCCAGAACAAGGGGGCATAACCTTAAAATTAGAGCGAGGCCATTCAGTGGTGATCATAGAAAGTTACGGCACAGAAGGAGGCCATTCGGCCCATCATGTCCGTGCTGGCCGATAAAGAGCTATTTAGTTTAATCTCATTTTTCAGCACTTGGTCCGTAGCCCTGTAGGTTACAGCACTTCAAGTGCACATCCAAGTACTTTTTAAATGAGTTGAGGGTTTCTGCCTCTACCACCCTTTCAGGCAGTGAGTTCCAGACCCCCACCACCCTCTGGGTGAAAAAATTTCTCCTCCGCTCCCCTCTAGTCCTTCTACCAATTACTTTAGATCTATGCTCCCTGGTCACTGACCCCTCTGCTGAGGGAAATAGATTCCTCCTATCCACTCTATCTGGGCCCCTCATAATTTTATATACCTCAATTAGATTTCCCCTCAGCCTCCTTTGTTCCAAAGAAAACAACCCCAGCCTATCCAATCTTTTCTCATAGCTAAAATTCTCCAGCCCTGGCAACGTCCTCGTAAATCTCCCCTGTACCCTCTCTAGTGCAATCATGTCTTTCCTGTAATGTGGTGACCAGAACTGTGCGCAGTACTCAAGCTGTGGTCTAACTAGTGTTTTATATAGTTCTAGCATAACCTCCCTGCTCTTGTATTCTATGCCTCGGCTAATAAAGGAAAGTATCCCGTATGCCTTTTTAACCATCTTATCTACCTGTCCTGCTACCTTCAGGGATCTGTGGACATGCACTCCAAGGTCCCTCACTTCCTCTACACCTCTCAGTATCCTCCCATTTGTGATGTCAGGAAGCACTTCTTCACACAAAAGGGGAGTGGAAATCTGGAACTCTATCCTGTTGAGGCTGGGGGTCAATTGCAAATTTTGTAACTGAGATTGATAGGTATTTGTTAGGTAAGGGTATTAAGGGTTACAGAACCAAGGCTGGTGGACGAAGTTGAGATACAGATCAACCATGATCTAATTGAATGGCGGAACAGGCTCGAGGTGACTGAATGGCCTACTCCTGTTACTGTGTCTGTGACAAAAATGTTCAGCACTGAATGAGTTTTTAAAAAAAAGTTTGACCTGGTTTCTTTGTGCGAATTGATGAAATCGCTGCATCTTATCTCAATTTGTTTACGAACTGCTGGGCAAATAGTTATTGATTTTTAAAGTTAATTTTTTTCCAGTGATTATTACATTTATTGCACTGCACTCCCAACTGGGTTCGGTTGCAGGGCTGTGGTTACCAGCTGCTGCTCACCCTCATGGCTGTGACAACACGAGGAATCCAGGTAATATTGAATTTAATGGAGTGGCCACCAAACTGCTCTGATTTGTGTCATTGAACGGGCACCGGCTTCATCAACTAGATTTCCACAAACGTTTGCGGGGCAGGGACTACCCTAATCCGTTTATATCGCAATGATGCACTAGAGTTCATTTTAGCACTGATGTTTTTTGACACTGTTCAGGCCACATCGTAGAATGTTACAGCACGGAAGGAGACCGTTCGGCCCATCGTGCCTGTGCCGGCTCTACGAAAGGGCCGTCCAATTAACCCCACTCCCCCCTGCTCTCTCCCTATAGCCCTGCATTTTTTTTCCTTTTTAAGTAGAGATCCAATTCCCTTTTGAAAGTTACTATTGAATCTGCTTCCACCACCCTTTCAGGCAGTGCATTCCCGATCGTAATAACTCGCTGCGTAGAAAAGAATTCTCCTTATCACCGAGAGAGGGTGCCGGGAAGAATCGGTTTTACCGGGTCTTCCAGGCTGCTGGTCTTGAATCGAGTCCCAGCATATGACTTGCATTTGGGGAGCCCGGTGGCAGTAGAATTCACCTGAGGGAGTGCCGCACTGTTGGAAATGCTGTCTTTCTGATGCGACGTTAAACCGAGGCCTCTTCTGCCCACTCAGTCGGAAGTAAAAGATCCCACGGCACTATTTCTAAGACGAGCAGGGGAGTTCTCCCCTGTGTCCTGGACAATATTTATCCTTCAACCACCGTTACCGAAAATACAGATTATCTGATCATTATCGCATTGCTGTTTGTGGGATCTTGCTGTGTGCAAATTCGCTAGCACGTTTCCTACATTACAACAGTGACTACGCTTCGAAAGTACTTCATTAGCTGCAAAGTGACCTGCGGTCGTGAAAGACACTACATAAATGCAAGCCCTTCTTTCAAATTGCTCCCCACCGTTCCCACTACCTTTGGTGACAGACCTGTTAACCAACCACAAATCAATCTAGAAGTGTACTGCTGGGTATTTTTCACAGTTCAATTGGACACAGTATGAAAACTTCAGACACCCACCATCACACTTTGCTGAATTCCTGGTGACAACACTTGCATGGGTTTTGCAATTGGCTTCTTTCTGCCTTTTTAGATTCTGCAGTGTCGTTTTTTTTTGAAGTAGGATGTGATTTATTATACAACAGACAGTGGTGCTTGCTTACCTGTCGCGACTTTATGTGATTGCATTTCAGTGTAATCAGCGAAGCAGCCCAGTAGCCATTATAATGATTAATATGGATACATTGCTGCGGAACAGTTACAACAAGTAGCAAAAAAGGGAATCGCTTACATTTGCTCCAAGTCTAATTCATTAGATTATCAGTTGTAATTTTTTTAGGGTTTATTTTCACATCTCATCCCAGGACAACATTACCGTCCTGCTTGAAAGCTCTTTAGTTTATTAAAGAGCAAATTGGCATTTATTAGACATTCATTGCAGGGCGTTAATAAAACTGAGAGCTCCGAAATGCCATTCCGCTGATAAGATTTAGTGCGACACTTTGATATGCCAGGTGCGACTCTTTAAAAAGGTCAATATTTGAGGGCCAGTGTTTAAAGAAAGGTACCTGAAGAATGCCTGGTAGAGCATGTTATTAAGTTAAATGTCCCGGGAACAGGGTGGATGTCATTGTCTGTTAAAGTCAGGAGCTACACCCGTAGAAGATTAAATCTTTACAGCCTTTAGTCACGCTGTTTACCCAAATCACGGGTAAATTCTTCTTCTCATGGATGTTGGCTGCTCTTTAATGTAATTGCTGGTCGTATGTGAAAACTCCCCATCCTATTCCCAAACGCCCCCTGCCAAAATTTTCTCTGCTGCTCACCTGAAGATGTTAACTCGTGCTGGGTTGCGGTTGCAACTCGACAGTGCCCCATCCAAGTGACAGTCTTTGTGTGTGAGCCCAGACGCCTGAGCCCAATCCTGTCCTTCCCCTATATATATGCATGCGCGCGCGCGCACACACACACACCCCAACCCTGGCCAATTTACCCCTCCCTGTCACTGAAGTCTACAGTAACAGTCTACAGGCACAGCAACTGAGATTGGCTACCTTCACTCATGCATTGAACCTGAGACCTTCGTAGGCCATGGGAGACTGAGGCCGAAGATAGCACATCAACTGCTGCCCAACCAACTCAACACAGAGCAGGAATTGAACCCGAAACCTTCATGTGAAATTTTTTTCATGTATTGCGGGCTGTAATGTTAATGGTTATTAATTGTTCTGTTTGGCAGACTGTGCTGTCAGCAAGGGTGATTTAGTGACTGGTTAATGTCTGACATCATGGGTGAGCATGGTTCCGTCCCCACCCAGTCTCAACGCATTCATTCTTTTCTAGCAGATGTCACTGGTTAGCAACGTGAGCAGGAACCCCTGGTAATTGTTTTTTTTTAGTTTGCCCCACCCCTGGCTTGGGGGGCACTGAAGTGGATCGTCGCACCCTAATTGCTGCTTTGGCTGAGATCAATCTACTCGGTCCTAACTGTGCATTGAATCTGGGACCTTCTCGGTCTGTGTGGCTCAGCATCACATTGGGTGATGTATTTACCAATTAAGCCACTGTGGGCGCTGCATTCTAACCTTTGTGAGAGTATTATTTCAACTGCATTAGGTTTAAACCTGCAGAATAAACCCTTGTAATCCTGGGATACTGGCTCGATGCCAATATAAATCCATTCCTGGCCTCGAAACAGCTGCTCTGTTGGCACTGCTGTGGTGTAAACCCTTCTGGGCTTGAGACTGGTCAATGATCTAATTGTGATTTTGCAGCATGACGTAGTGACACTTTCACCTGCATTTAATTTATTCAGTTAAGTGTGCCCTATTGTGGTGCAACACATAATGAATTATTCTTGGAATGCATTGACTTATTATGTAGGCAAAAGGGTAAACATTTCAATTGGAAGGAGGCCCAATTATAATGGAGATGATCATTAAAAGCAAGAAGTGTCAGTTGGCTCAGTCGGTAGTCCTCTCACCTCTGGGTCACAAGGTTATGGGTACAAGTTCCAGCCCAGCACTTGAGTACCTAATCTTTTGTTTTCTTTCTCTTTTTCTCGCTTCTAGAATTTCCGCTTTGAGCGCAATCAGGAAATTGTGCCTAAAATGTGCTTGAGATTGTGCTGGTTAGGTTACAGTTCAAGTTGCTGCTAAAGTTAATTTGCATAATCACAAACGTAAAATCTTCCACGAACCAGCGCAATTGGGCAATATTCCTTGGTGTATTTAAGAGTGGTAAACTGGTGCAGTTTTATTAATACAGCTGGAAATGGGTTTATCAGCAAAAATAAGCATTTTTATTAAGGGTGCCCAGTCCTCCACCTGTGAGTGACCTGATTTAAAATCACTGAAAATGACTTTAAAAAAACTATTTAATATTGAACCATTTAATAGTTTCATTGGTGTACACTAGTCAGTTGCTTAGTAAATGAAATATTTTTTGATACGAAAAAACTTTTAAAACCTGCCTAGAAGTGTTTATGCGCCTAAGAGAATGAACCCAATTTGGAGAGCCTTCCCGAATCAGCCCAATCGGTGGAATCTCACAATGTCGACCCGGGGGCGTGGCCAGTTCTGTGGGCGGAGCCTGATCTGGGCGAACTGAATCTTGAACCGGCGTAAAAGATCGCGGTAAACACGAACGTATGTGGTTTTGGGCTTAACTCACTTACGTTTAAAATTCCACGATCTTTTGCATTGGTTCGGCCGATCGCGCTGGAATCTGGGCACAAAACTAGCGGAAACTCTCCTTTCTTTTCTTTTTTTTTTAATCTTTCTGTTAATTGGATGCCGATGAGGGAAACATGGCATCCTCCGTGTTCCCTACATTGGCCCAGTTGGAATGGTGGTTGCAGGGTCAACCTGTCAGGGTTCTGGCGTTCCGTGTTCAAAGAACAGCAGAAGGGACATTGGGGCTTCAAGTGAAGAAGAATCTGTGCAAGCATGCTCAGAATGAGGCTGTGGTCAAAGGTAAGATTTTCAGCGAAAAGTAATTTCCCCTCAGGCAACGCAATAGCTGCCTTTTTCACCCACAGTGACAGGCCCCTGAGGCCTGCTTTGGCAAGGCTCTTCCCCTCCCAATCTGGCACACTTCCCAGAAGAGGCCGAGGAGCCCACCTCCTGTATATACGTTGAGTCTACAGCGCAGAGGCAGGCCATTCGGCCCAACCGGTCCATGCCAGTGCTTATGTTCCACATGAGTCTCCTCCCACCTCTCCTGATCTAACCCTATCAACGTACCCTTCTATTCCTTTCTCCCTCATGTTTTTATCTAGCCTCCCCTTAAATGCATCTATGCTACTTGTCTCAACTACTCCTTGTGGTAGCGAGTTCCACATTCTTACCACTCTTTGGGTAAAGAAGTTTCTCCTGAATTCCCTATTGGATTTATTAGTGACTATCTTATACTGATGACCTCTAGTTTTGGACTCCCCCACAGTTGGGAACATTTTCTCTTCGTCTACCCTATCGGACCCTTTCATAATCTTTAAGACCTCTATCCCATCACCCCTCAGCCTTCTCTTTTCCAGAGAAAAGAGCCCCAGCCTGTTCAGCCTTTCCTGATGAGGATATCCTCACGGTTCTGGGTATCATCCTTGTGAATCATTTTTGCACCTTCTCCAATTATATGAATTAGCCCAGGGCCAGAAATATGGGTAGAGTCCAGGGGGCATCATGAGGTTGGTGCAAATCTCACGCTGATGGGATGCCCCCCCACCCCCACCATCAGAAAGTTTAGGCCTTAATGTCACTCAGTAATATCTTAAAGTGCTTCATATACAATAAATTACTTTGAAGGGCAGTGACTGTTGCTATGTAGTTAAACGCGGGATCCATTTTTTGCACATGGAACAAACCCACAAACAGTGATGAGATAAATGACTAATGGTCTTGTTTGGTTGGCGTTGGTTGAGAAAAGTAATTTGGCCAGGTCACAGGGGAAACAGTTTCACAGGATTTATAACGTCCACTTGAATAACTGGAACAGGCAGAACGGTCTTGGCTTAACATCTCAACTGTTGAAAGGATAGTTTCAATAGCCAGTCAGCTACCGTGACTTACTTGCAACATACTCAGTCATGAATTATATGGTCAACCTTGGAGATTAAGATATGATGTGACCTTTTCATTATCTGTATCCTCTATTTGCATAAGTGTTTCTGAGTGGAATGCAATACAGAGTTGCTGTAATGCTGCTGACACAACCTCCTGTATTGGCTTCAAACTTGCAATGCAAACAAGGTGGCAGTGCTGTATGCTTCATCAAAAGAGGTGATTTTGAAAGATAGAAAGAACTTGCATTTATATAGCACCCTTCATGACCTCAGGATGTCCCAAAGCGCTTTACAGCCAATGAAGTACTTTTTGTCACTGTTGCAATGTAGCAAACGCGGCAACCAATTTGCGCATAGTAAGGTCCCACAAACAGCATTCAGCTATTAAGATTTTAGTGATGTTAGTTGAGGGATAAATATTGACCAGGACACTGGAGAGAACTCCCCTGCTCTTTGAAATCATGCCATGGGATCTTTTATGTCCACCTGAGAAGGTGGATGTGGCTCGGTTTAACATTTCATCCAAAAGTCGACAGTGCAGAGCTCCCTCAGTCCTGCACTGAGCGTGTCAGCCTGGATTATGTGCTCAAGCCTCTTGAGTGGGACCTGAACCCACAATCTTCTGAGTTCGAAGATTGCAACCCACTGAGCCACAGTTAGTACCTACATGTCTAATGGAAAACACACAGGAAGTTGACTTCTGATGTGGCAGCTGGCCGACTGGAATAGCTCGATCGCTCCCACCCACCCCAGTGTGCACAGAAAGTGATTCTACAATATGAATGTGTTGTAACAGGACAATTTAGAAATCTGGAATGCCAGTACACATACGTACCTCACAAGTTGTCGGTTCCATGCCTATATAACTCTAATATTCGGACAGAGGCAATTTTTAAAAAACTGTACAAAAGTTCATATATTGTATGTCCTACAACCCTCCGAGATCTCTGCGCTCCTCCAATTCTGACCTCTTTCACATCCCCGATTTGCACCGCCCCATCATTGGCGGCCATGCCTTCAGCTGCGTAGACACTAAGCTCTGGAATTCCCTCCCTAAGCCTCTTCACCACTCTTACGCTCCTTAAAACCTACCTGTTTGACCGAGTTTTTGGTCACCTGTTCTAACATCTCTTTATGTGACGGTGTCAAATTTTTGTCTGATAACGCTCCTCTGTGAAGTGCTTTGGGAAGTTTTATTATGTTAAAGGCGCTATTATGAATGCAAGTTGTCGTTGTGTACCTTCAAAAGTTAGTTGGAAGTCTCCAAAATGCCTCAGGCATGTGCCAGAAACGCCCAAAGTGAAGTATGTGAAAGTCACTCGGCACTGATGTCTATGGCATAAGTCTGGCGACCGGGATGATCAATAGGTCAGATTGGGTTGCCGGGAAGAGCAGTTAAGGCCAGGACACGGGACTCTTTTAAGAAACAGCTTGTCGCCATAATGAGAAGGTGGTAGGGTTGATATTTGGAAAGCTGAGATCAAACGGCCCAGAGGGCCTTCTTAATCTGAACCCGTATTATGATCTTGTGCTCTGCCTTCTATTAGGAACATATGCCAGAGTCTCTGTATGATTGTTTGAAACACCACACTCGCTGTGTGTCAAATAGTAACAATAGCATAATTTATAAAAAGATAAATTTGACTTGGATATAAACAAACAAAGCCTACCCATATTCTGTCTCAATATATCTTCCCTTGAAAGTGTATTTAATGGGATGATTCTATTAATCCATCAATCACTGATCTTGAGGTAAAATGCATTTGTCATATATATTCCTTTCACTTTACCTCGTTATTTCTGTTGTTACTTCATGCCTTGTAAAAATTTGCTGTGTTTAGGAGATTGTGAAGACCGCGCATATTATTTAATTATTAATAAGTAAGGTGAGGTTTTGACTTTCCTTAAAGTGCTGGCGGTCCTCCTGTGGCGTTGCTCTGAGTTAAGTCGGATGACGGCTTTTTTTTAATGACGAAAGCCTTGCACGCTGTACTATTCTGCTGCTAAATTGGAACAGTGTTTAAGAGTCCGGCTCCTTTAAGGACACGGAGAATCTCATTGCTTTAAATCCTGAGGTCTATCAAAGCTTAATTGCTGTTGATGAGCAAAATATGCAGTTTGAAAACAAAATGCTTGTAAATTTGTGGCTCCAGGTCAGAATAGAACTAGCATGAAATAACTGGCTTTTCTTTTTCAGTAGAAAGACAGATACAAGAGTAAAACTTCCCTGATGGCCTGGTAACTTTATGCAATGGGTGGTTGAGCCATGCAAGTCAGAAAGGCCCCCAGATTTAAACCCTGGTCTGTGGAGAGTTGGTGATTTTCAGTGGGGTGGTGATGGGGGTTCTTACTATTGGCCTTATCCTTGGTTAGAGAAGGGGAAATCCGTCATAGTTCCTCCTACTGATGACAGCTCTGCTGACACTCACAATTTTGCCAGAGCACTAATTTTGCACTGCTCGTTTTAAAGTCTGTGGTTCATTGGGCTAGAATCTCTCTGTCTCCCTTCAATCCCTGTAAATTGCAAAATCGGTCATTCAAATGGTCAGAGTGTTTTAACAATGCTCCAGTTGCCATTCACTGACCCTCAGGTGGGCAAGTGTGTGTGTTGGGACAACGGGCGAGGACAAGATCAGCCTTGGTTGTGATGCCTTCCATAGTGGAGTAACCTGTCTGTACTCACTGTCAAAGCTTGTACAATGGCCACTAGAACAAGATGGCTCCCAGTGCCTGTGGAACTGTATTCCGACCAAGAATAAAGGGGAAGGGAGACATCTGCACAAAAATTATCAATGTGAAAGTGAAGACTTGATTAAAGTCCCGAATAAATATTGGTCATCAGCTCAAAATTATTCTTCATATCAACTGTTCATTTGTTTTGCTGAATAAAAGGACATTTTGGTTCAGAGTATTATTTAACACTCATTGTCTCTATTGTCAGAATTCCTTCTTATCCACAGCATCTCCAGATGGTTTCAAATCTGACCTAAACAATGACCCAGGTCATTAACCTGCAGATTATTAATGGGGGCCTCAGATACTGCTATAAGGCTATAATACAATGGGGAGGTTCAAACGACACACTAAACTACGAGAGCAAATTTTGTCAGGGTCACCTGTAGCCTCTGTCTTTAGGACTAGGTACGGGTAGGCTAAGCAAGATTTCAGTAGCTGCGAAGCCATTAGAACTAAATGTGTACTGGCTGGGCAAGATTCCAGAACTCAGTTTGCCTGTTGCTGTGAGAGAAACATTTTTTTTCCTTGCTGCACGTATATAACAAAGCTTCTTCAGGCTTTGAATATTTTCATGATGTCAAGACGTGAAGTTGCAGCTTTGCAGTTCTCCACACATGAACCAATGTCTTCTACATAGCCTAATGGATAAAGTCACTGTCCAGTGTAGAGCGGAGGCTAGAATCACTGCCCGCTGCATTAATGAGCATTAGTCACTGCTCAATGTATCACCGAGCATTAGTCTCTGCCCAGTGTAGCACTGAGCATTAGTCACTGCTCAATGTATCACTGAGCATTAGTCACTGCCCAGTGTAGCACTGAGCATTAGTCTCTGCCCGCTGTATCACGGAGCATTAGTCACTGCTCAATGTATCACCGAGCATTAGTCTCTGCCCGCTGTATCACGGAGCATTAGTCACTGCTCAATGTATCACCGAGCATTAGTCACTGCCCAGTGTAGCACTGAGCATTAGTCACTGCCCAGTGTAGCACTGAGCATTAGTCACTGCTCAATGTATCACCGAGCATTAGTCTCTGCCCGGTGTATCACTGAGCATTAGTCACTGCTCAATGTATCACCGAGCATTAGTCTCTGCCCGCTGTATCACGGAGCATTAGTCACTGCTCAATGTATCACCGAGCATTAGTCACTGCCCAGTGTAGCACTGAGCATTAGTCACTGCCCAGTGTAGCACTGAGCATTAGTCACTGCCCAGTGTAGCACTGAGCATTAGTCACTGCTCAATGTATCACCGAGCATTAGTCTCTGCCCGGTGTATCACTGAGCATTAGTCACTGCTCAATGTATCACCGAGCATTAGTCTCTGCCCGCTGTATCACGGAGCATTAGTCACTGCTCAATGTATCACCGAGCATTAGTCACTGCCCAGTGTAGCACTGAGCATTAGTCACTGCCCAGTGTAGCACTGAGCATTAGTCACTGCCCAGTGTAGCACTGAGCATTAGTCACTGCCCAGTGTAGCACTGAGCATTAGTCACTGCTCAATGTATCACCGAGCATTAGTCTCTGCCCGCTGTAGCACGGAGCATTAGTCACTGCTCAATGTATCACTGAGCATTAGTCACTGCCCGGTGCATCACTGAGCATTAGTCACTGCTCAATGTATCACCGAGCATTAGTCACTGCCCAGTGTAGCACTGAGCATTAGTCACTGCCCGGTGCATCACTGAGCATTAGTCACTGCTCAATGTATCATTGAGCATTAGTCACTGCCCGGTGTATCACTGAGCATTAGAGTCACTGCCCGGTGTAGCACCGAGCATTAGAATCACTGCCCAGTGTAGTAGTGAGGCTTAGAGTCACTGAGCATTAGAATCACTGGCTTGTGTAGCACTGAGCATTAGAATCACTGGCTTGTGTAGCACTGAGCATTAGAATCACTGGCTTGTGTTGCCACCAAGATATAGAGACATAACCAGTGTAGCACCAAGATATAGATAGAATCACTGGCCTGTGTGACACCGGACAGAGAATCACTGTCCAGTATAGTGCAAAGCCATAGTCACTGGCCAATGTAGCACCGAGACTTTGAATCACTGTCCAGTGTGGCACCGAGGCTTAGAATCGCTGGCCAATGTAGCACCGGGCCATGAGACAGAGATAGAGAGACATGCTGGGAAAGTGGATGCAATCACACTTAAAAATATCCAAACGTTTTCAAAACTCCTGAAAATTTGATTTGCCTGAATCTGCATCATTTGCTTGTGTGCCATATTACACTCTCAGCGTTGCTTTAGGGTGCTTTGTAATTTCTCAATATTCGGGTTTTGGTGCTGTTGTGCGGTTTGAAAGTTGGTCTGTGATGAGTCAGCTAATCTCTGCTCGGGCAGCAGTTAAGCCTACAGTTGGCCTCAGCACTCCCGGATGAGGGAAGGGAAAAATCAGCCAGATTCCTGCTCCCAACCTTTATCTGGTCATTCCTGATGCAACATATGGATGTGTGAACACTGGGGTGAGGACAGGATTGGACATGGCTATGATCTAGTTTTGTGTGTAAAGTAGGTTGAGGCAGCTCGTGACTTCTGGCGCCTTTGTAATTGTGTCCCAGAAGAGTCAACACCATCAGGAGAGTCATGCACTTGTTTCTCTATAATCCAAATTTGACTAAACAATATTATTTACAGCCTCTGTTAACCAAATTCCATCTTGCCACTTCTGGTTAGGTCAGTCTGCCTCTAACTGGTCAGCTAATTCATACATTGGCAGATGCTGATTGTTAAGGGACTGTCTCTAAACTACCATACTCAAACTTCTATGAAAAATTGGCACACGCTGGCTTGCTTGAAGTTATTTTGGTGACTTATCGGCCTGAATTAAATAGCACACTCTCTAACATTCTGGGAATTAAAGACATTTTCTACTTAATTGTCTGGCAATTGTAATTTAAAAATTTCCTGAGCACTGACTTTAGTTTGTATGAATCGCTGGTTTGTCTTATTAGCAGTGCCCTCCTTAAAAGAGGTTAGGGATTGTAGTTCTGGAGACATCCCACCAGTTACTGGCCTGCACAAAACACAGCACTTAGTGAAATACAAGACAGAATTAACCATTGATACCTGGGATGTTGGCTATTAATTTTAATTTGGGCCAATTTTTTAGTAACAGTACCCACCCTTTAGGAGAGCACTTGTCGTGGTTCTGGTGGGATTGCGTTTCGTCTTGATGCCAATCATCATTGGTCTGTACAAAATAGGACACGTGTTGAAGTAAAGGGACATCTATAGAAGCTTGTGCAAAATAGTTACGGAGACTAGGGGAGAAAACTGGAACAAGACAATATCTCTGAACCAACCCCTGATTCAATCAACAAGTGTTTAGATTTGATTCAAAACCCCTGGGATGGAGGTGAACTTAGATTTCGTTTGTAGCCTTGAATTCACTGCAAGGTGTCAGTTATGTTGTATTTTTCATGGTATTCTGCATTTTTGTTTTGTATGCTTGATATCACCTTTGGCCCAATGGTACAAATGCTGGACCTGCCTTTCGTGTGTTCAAGTCGATCGCTCGATTCCTAGTCAGGTGACGTATGAGGTGTAATAGGATTGATGTTTGCAGCGTGTTATTAATTTACTGAGCATCTTGCAAAGTACAGAGAGAATAATGGATGCCTGTGGGGAACTACAAAGCTGCAGTATTCTTTTATATTTCCTCAGTCTATTTGGTCTTCATGAGCTACATGTCCTACAACCAAGGCACTCCAACCCCACTGTTGACATTGTTCTAAACCAGACACTTTGAAGTGTCGCTAGTTCCTCGGGCAACACTGGGTCTGATTTTCCCTCCCTCCCACAGCAGCACAGCTGAAACAGATAGTCCAGCACTGTATCGAAAAAAAAATGTGTTAACGGAACTAAAGGTAGAAAAATTACCAGGCCCAGATAGAATGCAGCCCAGAATACCGAAGGAGGATGGGGAGGAGATGGAAAGGGGGACCAATCGTCATTCTCTGAAGCTCTTTGGAAATGGGAAATCATGCCAGAGGACCGGAGAGTGGCATGTGCTACATACCTAATCGAGAAAGGGGAAAAGAATACACCAGGAGACTATCGGTCAATTAGTCTATTGTGGGTTGAGCGCATAATACAGGATGAAATTGGTGAACATTTAGAAAGGTATAGGCTGATCAGGGATAGTCAACATGGATTTGTAAAGGGCAATCTGCGCTTGACTAATTTAATTGATTTTTTTTGAGGAAATATCAATGTGTTGATAAAAGAGAATGCAATAGATTTATGTATGAATTTATAGAAGACATTTAATAAGGTGCCACATAAGAGTCTTGTTATGAAATTAAAGTATGTGGGGTATATTTTCATCTTTATCACCTGGGTGGTAATCTGGCGTAGTGATCGCCCAATCTTTATAGAACTCGCCTGATTCTCATTCCAACTAAGTCAACGGAATGAAGATCGGGCGGGTTCTATAAATAGCAGACAATTCGCTCCACCACATTACCTCCCAGCCGGTAAAGATGAAAATCTACCCCTTTCTGCTGTGCTTTCCGTTTCAATTCATTAATTATGTGAGCAGCATGCGTTCAGGTATTTCTGCTCGTTATTTTCAGAAAATTGTTTCGGTTTTTCATTGCTTTCAAAACGAATATCACACATGATGAATGCCAGTACTATCTGCTTAAAATGGTTCTTGGGTGTCCACAATTGCTGCTTATTTTGAAAGGCAAATGCAAGAGGCTTGTTCAAGGTTTGGGGGCTGTCACAAGACATCAGCGGGTGCCCGTTGTTTCTCAAGTAATGCTACATTGACACCTCCACCTATTGTTGCAGTAACTTTGGAATCTTGAGGGCAGTCTCCATTTTTTATATATATGACAGATGGGGATTGATTGGAAATAGTGTTGAATTTTTGCAAGACATTGGCTAGCTCACAGTTTGAGTATTGCATACAGTTCTGGAAGGATATTAGAGCCATAGAAAGGGTGCAGAGAAGATTTGCTGGAATGATACTGGGTGGTGAGGTTAAGGTTCTGAAGAAAGCCCCCCAAAACAAAACTGGGAGCCTTTTCACCGGAATGGAGAAGATTAAAGGGAAATCTAATTGAGCTGTTCAAAATTATGCAAGGTTTTGAGAGGATAAATAGTGAAAGATTATTTCTACTGGCTGATGAATCAACAACAAGGGGACATAGAATCGGGATTATCGCTGGAACAAAGGGGAAGTTAGACTATTTATTTCCACACAGAGGGTCGTTGGAACACAAGTGGCTATTGAGGCAGAAACTAACATCATTTAAAAGGAACTGGATAATGATTTGAAAAGGAAGAATATAAGGGAATACAGGGAAAGGGCTGGGGATTGGGATTGGAGGGGACAGCTCCAGTTGGAGAGCTAACACAGACACGATGGGGTGAGTGGCCACCGACAGTGCTGTAAATTCAACGATTCAATGGAGGACCAACATTTTGTCTCCCATTACCTTGCCTGTGGCCTTAGAAGACTCTTATCTAATCGCAGGATTCAGATAATGTCATGAATTGCAAAGATGAAGGATGAGTGGTTTATAACCATTATCTGCAACCCTCGTGATTAGATTTCAGCCTTGTACTCACTCTCCAAGGCAAAGGTCCATAGTGCAGGAGAGCAGCAAAGGTTGGGATAAACTTAAAAGAGCAGGTAAATTAAGAAGTAATGTTGAGGTTATGCCAAGATTGAATTTTTAAAAAAAGTTTTGAGATTGCAAGAGAAGGAAAGACTGTGGGTGGTGGGATTGGTGGGGAGCGGAAAGGCATTCCACACTTTTGAGGTCCAGGGAAAGAATGGGTAGGAGATAATGTGACGAGTCTTAATTTCAACACACAGTAAAGATGCAGTTAGGATGTTGCGTTTCAATTTAAGCTTAGGAGAAATGAAAGAGAAAAGTTGAGTTAAGCATTAAAATAAAGACCAGAAAGATAATTTTTAAGGTAATTGGCAAAAGGGGCCCGGCCACCAGCCTGTACTTCATTGGTGCGGGCTGGAACAACGCTAATTATTACGGTTTTATTTTGTTTTGTTGTAATCGTAACGCTGGAATATTCAAAATTGTAAACCTCCAAATTGACCATTATTCCCCCTCTGTCCAGTGAACTTTCACCCAAGTTCCTATTCGCTCTGTGCTCCAATTTCTGCAGCCAGATAATCTGTAAACCGTGGAAGGAATCAGCAGTGGCACATTTATCAGAGGTCTCAGCCGCTGGACTCCCCTGTGCCGTCTCAATTTTCACTCGACATTGCTGCAGTACTTTTCTCTTCGTATTCGCCCTAGCCGTGCAGGAGATCAGCGTGCTTTCCTTCAGTGTGTGTGCAGCTATCTAATGTTACACTGTGAATAGGGTCCCTCGCCATTGGCCGGGGCTTTCGGTCGGACTGCCCACTCACTCCAAGTAAAAAGGTACGGGGCTCGATCGGCTCCGGCCCCAAACCAGGGCACAAAAAGAGTTCAGGCGGAGTGAAGAAACCTTGCTGCAGATTTGACCTGGGCTCCCTGATCTTTAATACCTTGGGTGCTCGCAGGTTAGCATTAACTGTGCAGATGTGTTCAGCGCTTTTGTGATATGTTTATATGATCAGTTCTCTCTCCCTCTCAACATCTGGTAACTCCAGTTCAGGACTTCTGTCGATTCTGTGTCAGAACTTGCCTCTCCCCCGCCCCCCCCCCCTACCACTATACAACAGGCAGACAAGCCCATCAAAAGGGGCCTGCATACATTTCTGCTCGGCTTTTATTTCCCCCCTTTTTTTCTGCAGTGTTTACAGGCTGTTCGTCTCCTCGTCTCGAGTTTCCCCCCCCCCTTCCTTAAACGTACAGTCGAAGGAGCATCTGAAATGTGAAAAAAAAGGGGGTTGGAACTGCATCGCGCTTGAGGCCAAGTGTCATCCAGGGAGATGCAAATTAAGTCTACATCAGCAGCCAGCGAGACAGAGAGAAGGTTTTCATTTCAGTTCTGAGGCAGTTTGCTGCTGCTGCTGCTCTCTCTCTACGTGCTAACGCAAGGCCAGATCAGCAATCTTAGTTTCAACAGTTTCCCCAGGCATGAGGCATCAGGTATTTCAAACTGCTTGGACTTAACGAGAGACCCCTTCTCTCTTTCTTGCCCCCCACCCCCCCCTCTCCTCTCCTCTCCTCCTTCTTCCACCCACCCGATGATAAAAGGCTTCATCTGTCTCGGATAACCGGAGCATGCATCCGAGCCGCACAGATTCACCCTGCAACTGCCTGCTATTTGCCGACCTGCAGTGGGCTTCTTTCGCCGCCAGCTTGCCAGCCTGCTGGATCGACTTCTCCGAACCCACCTCTATCCACCACCACCACCACCAACCCCCCCCTCCGCAATCCAAGTCACACAAAAAAAAGATCTCGCAGAATGTCCCACTTTTCTCTTGATAGAAAGGTAAGCTTGAGCTTTGATATTAGAATTAATGTCACAATACACCCAGTTGAGCTGGGGTTTTTTGTGTGTGTGTTAGCATCTCCTCAATTTAGCTCTCCCGAACTTGTGAGTGTGAGTGAGTGAGTGAATGAATGGAACCAATTAGAAGCAAACGGATAGGTTTCATCTGCTCCCAAAAATCAGTTCAGGATCATTTAATTGGACGTCACTGCGTCTTTTTTTTAAAAAAAAAGTTTGCGATTGCAGTAGTTTCAGCAGTTTGTATTTTAAAAAAATATATATGCCTGTACCCAGCTTGAGGTCTGTTTACTCACTGGCACTGTATGGTTTGTGAAAGACTTGCCCAGGTTGCCTGTTCAAAATCCCACCGCCCCCCCCCCCTAACTTTGCTGTGATTGAAAGATTTGGGATCTTGTCGGAAGGTAAAGCAAACAACAACAACAAAACACCCAACAGACCTCTACATTTAAGGTGTTTTTTTTTCTTTGTGCAGAGATTTGTTTTTGCAAAGTCATTTTTCCTTGTGTCAGTTCAGTCGTTGTTCGAATGGAGCCCCATGTCTTCAGTGTATTCATGATGTGGAGTGTATTCAGTGTATTCGGTTGGGATCGCCTGAAGGGGGGCGGGGGGGGGGGCAAGCACACACGGTTTGATTTAAGGAAAATAAAATTTGGAAAATCTGTATTCCAGGGGAGTGAGAAGAGTCGCATCAGAGTGCATTCAATCGAACAAATGATCTGTTGTTTGGTTTCCTCTGATGCTTCTGCCATTCACTCCTTTTGTTCTGCTTTGTCCCCTCACTCTCCTCTTCTCTCTCTCTTCCCCCCCACCCCCAAAAGGACTTGCCATTTCACATTATTCCCCCACCAAATTGTCGGAATTAATACCAGTGCGGGGATTCTGAACTGTTTGAAGGGGAATTAACATATCAAAGCTTTTCACAGCATCGGTTCAATTGATAGAAAAAACTTCAGCTGAGTCTCTCCAGTTTGCTGTGAACTTTTAAGGCCCAAAGGGCATATTGCGGGGGGGGGGGGGGGGGGGGAGGGTTGTGAATGGATAAAATGGGGAGGTGCGTGTGTTCCTGCACTTTTACTGTTTGGTAATTATGGTGAGTTTGTTTAAAAAAAAACACGGTATGTTTGCTGCAAGCTTTCCCCTTTTTGCAAGTGTTCAGACTATTATTTGCTGGTGATTAATGGTTTGCTGTTAGAGAGAGAGAGAGAGAGAAAAAACCTGTGACCTTCTTTGACAAGTTACATAGTTTTCTCAGTCTTTGGCGAGAGATCTTTTTCGTTGCCCTCTTTTTTTTGTATCTCTCTCTTTCTTTTGTGTCTTGGTCTTTGAATTACATCAGCGGCCTGAGAATTTATAAAAGCAGGGGGAGGGGGGACACGAGCTAATATCGACCGAGGTTTTTTTGTCCAGGAAAATTCACTGAAATCAAAAACAAAATGAATTTTTAATAATTTTGATTGGACCGTTTGATAAAAGCGTCGCCCCCCCCCCCCCGCGGTTCTCAGAGCCCCCCAGTGTGAGCTAGCCGGTGGCGGGCTGGACTGGGCTCGATGTTGCCCGCCTGCTTAGCAAGGTGCAGTCGCCGCCTTGTCGTGGTGCGAACTTTGTGAGAGTTTGGTTTGATCCAAACGCTTTTTTTAAAAAAAAAACACCCGCTTTGAAAGGGGTAGGTAGGTGGGTGGGGGGTTAAGATCTGTTGGAGCAATTGTTGCTGTTTGCCCATCTTTGGCTGGCAGACAGACGACAACGACCAAAAAAAAAATCAATGCCTTTAATTCGTCAAAACACTTTTTTTCCCCACCTTGCCTTAACAAATAAATCTAGTCCGGTTGCAGACTGTGTGTTTTTAATTTAGTAACGCAATAATGCATTATCAGTGTGAAACCCGTAGTCGGACTTCAAAGTATTTATTGCTATTTTCACACTTGTGGTGGTGGTTTTTTTTTTGGGGGGGGGGGTGACTGACAAACTATTTTACTGCGAATGCGGTTTATTGTAAAGAGATAGTATTCTAACTACTTGTTAATAGCGATAATCTACAGATTATTGTTAAACGTTGCTCTGTACATTGCCTGGAAAGATACTGGACAATGTAGCAATAAAACTTGACCATCGTAATAATCCAAACTTGGGGAGAAATCTTGTGCTGCTATCACATCCCTTCAGCTGTCGTTTTCGATCTCTGGGATAACTTTGTGTCAGGGACAGGAAACCGGACAGATTGCTCTCAAAAGTAGCGAGGATCCGGGGTTGAAAGGGCGGTGGAAGCAGATTCAATAATAACTTTCAAAAGGGAATTGGATAAACACTTGAAGGGGGAAAACAAAAATTTGCAGGGCTGTGGAGAAAGGGCAGCGGGAGTGGGACTAATTGGATAGCTCTTGCAAAGAGCCTGCACAGGCATGATGGGCCGAATAGCCGCCTCTTGTGCTGTATCATTCCATGATCCAGTAGGATATTGAATCAGATGGGCAGACCAGTGCAAAGCAGGTCACTTTATTTGTTTTGTCTTTGGCTAGTGAAACTCAATTAAGACTTTTCCCACTGTCCTGACTCTTAGGCTTTTCCATTCGTTAATGATTAGATGAAAGCAATTTACAAGACTCTTGATGCGGTAGGAGTGCACTGTAAAAGTTATATATCCCGGTGCACAACTTACTTTGTAGAAAAGAAAACCTACTTTGCCCTTAACAGTCCCACTTTTTTTATGGCTGCAATTTTAACCTTCACTGGTCAAACTGAATGCTTTAGAGATTTTTTTTTTGGTGTATCTGAGAACTGAAGTGCAAAGGAGGAGTAGCGCTCATTAAATATTTGTTTCTATCCATTCCCAGAGATTTATTTAGCACTAGGGTGCTCCACACCCCTTTTAACTACTGCCTAAATTTCCTGCGCTCCTTTTGCTAAGCTGCTACAGGAGCAGTGTTGCCCTAGCTCGAGGATTATATCAAGTACTTTGTTGTTAATCTTTCGCACAAATGTCCGGGTAATAATTAGCCACACAAGGCAGAGGTTTCGTATTATTCTGTCCGCTAGTCCCTGAAAAAGATTTGTGATTTCACCACATTCCATTCTAGTAGTATAGATGTCCTTTTATTTTCTGTTTTAAAATTTATTTTCTCCACCTCTCCCCTTTTTAAGTTGCTCCTTAAAACATACGTCTTTGACCAAGCTTTTGGTCACCTGTCCTAATATCTCTTTATGTGGCTCTATGTCACATTTTGTCTGATTACGCTCCTGTGAAGCGCTGTGGGATGTTTCACTACGTTAAAGGTGCTTTATAAATGCAAGTTGTTGTTGTTTTAAACAGTAAAATAATTTTTCTCCTGCTGGCTCAGTGAATTTTCCACTGCGTGCACTCAACTAAACAGACCAGGAAAGCCCCACATCCCACCCTTTTCTCAGTCCGGGCTGGTCTCAAATCAACCAGCAGCAGAGACGCCACAGTCGGCCTCGAGCGTCCCTGGATTAGGGAGAGGAAAATCAGCTGGGGAGAGGGTTCCTGTACCTCCTCCTCTCCTACCCTGCTGAAAAGTGGGAAAAGCTTTGGGCTCAGCTGCGACGCCCTCGATGACGGAATAGCCGACCTACGGTGGCCGTCGGTAGCTCACGTGTTGTGAGGGGCGGCCACTTTGGAAGAGGCGCGGGGAAGGCTAAAGATTCTAGCTTGCCTGTACCGAATGCTAGAAAGGGGTAAACGCCTTCAAGAGAGGAAGTCAAAGCAAGGAAAATAAAATATAGTCCTGAGGAAAAACATCAATCAATAGGCGGAGATCACTCGCCGCTGAGTTACGAGAGACCGATACCCACAGGTAACGTACCCCAGCAAACTGGCAGCGGGTAGGGAAAAAAAAATCAAGATATAGAAGTGGTTAAACATGGTAGGAAATTTAAAAAGATAACCTGCTAACAGCTTAACAGTTTGGCAAATCTTTTTGACTTCCGAACATGATTCCAGACTGCAAATCTTTACATTTTAGTAGATTAGACTCCAAATTATAAATAATTTAGAGTGGTTTCCTGAAAGCTGTGCAATCAATTGGAACTCAAGGATGATCCTGGTTTATTTTTGTTGTCGTCACTTGAGCGTTGCGAACTTGATATATTCAAATTGACTTTATTTTTCCAAATTTCTCGGTAAATTTTTGTTCTTTTTGCCATTTTTGGGTGGGAGGCGTTCTAAATTGAGGATTTATAAAATTAATTAATTGGTCTTGCCGCCAACCCTATATATGGTTGTTGCACAAAGATTTAACGGGAGCCAGCCCAGTTGTGCTCGTGTGTGTTTTCATCATTCTGGAGAGAAGCTCTGTAGTAATTGTCGTGTAATGGGTATCCAGAGCCAACCCGATAGTAAATCTGTAAGAAATTTATAATTTAGTTGCAGTAGCATATTGTTCAGGAATAATAATCTTCAATCATGTCTTGAAGCTCAACACATCGCAGACTATGATTAATAATTCACAACGTGATTCAGAGGGTCTTGCGAAATAACAAAATTGCTCCTGAATATATATCCCCCCCCCCCCACCACCCCAACCCCCCCACAACCCCCGAGTTGTATCAAGGCTTTCGAAATGTGTCTGCGAGCAGTCTATCTACTCAACCCTGTTATTTACAAAGTGTGAGGGAGATGCTCGCTAATAACGGCTCGACTGTTTGAGAGCAAGAAAAAAATGCAATGGCTTGCCACCTGCAGTTAAAACTGCAGCCTCCAGCCAAATGTCAATTGGTCGAGCAGCAAACATTTTTATCCATTCAAAGCTATTTGCGCGAAATGATGGCTGACAGGTTAACCTGGGCCACTTTACGCGTATAATTAGAAAATATTGCATCCGCAAAGCGAGGGTGATTTCAGTGCGTTGGAGGGAGAACAGCTGGTTGAACCTTAGTGAGCAAGTAGCCGGTTTTGTTAGGAGTCACTCAAACTGGCGATGGGGGGATGATTTCCCCTACGAGCGACATGCAGCAAAAGCGCGCGTGGGCAAAATCTTACCCGAGTCGACATGGAAACCTTTTTCAGTCATTCGTTCAGATAAATAAATCTAAACAGAATGAATAGAGAGAGGTTTTATTTTACAGTAGAAATTATATTTTTAAATACATTAAATCAAAAGTAAAATATTGGAAATCTGAAATAAAAACAGAAAATGCTGGGAGAAACGCTCAGCGGGTCAGGCAGCATCTGTGGGGAGAGAGAAACGGAGTTAACGTTTCAGGTTGATGACCTTTCATTGGAACCTTTCAATCAGAATACATTGGTGTTTTTAGGTAGAATTTGTCACCGAGGTGACTGGGCGGGTGTGCTGGGCAGTGGAGAATAGTTAACTGGGCGATGTTTGTTTAATACTTGAGTTTATGAATTCATTTCAACGGGAGTGAGGAAAGTTGTTCACTATTGGGCTGTCACTGGGATTTCAGTAATGTGTAATGGGGTAACAGTACATATTTTACATAGAATTACGTTGAGTCTACAGCATAGAAACAAGCCATTCAGCCCAACTGGTCCTTGCCAGCATTTATGCTCCACACGCGTCTTCATCTAACACTATCAACATATCCTTCTATTCCTTTCTCCTTCGTGTGCTTGTCGAGCTTCCCTTTAGATGCATCTATGCTATTGGCGTCAGCCACTCCTTGTGGTAGCGAGTGCCGCATTCTCACCACTCTTTTGGGTAAAGAATATATAATAAAATATGCCGTCATGCTATATGTCTACTTCAACTGTGGGGGGAGAAAAAACAAACACAGTACAATTATGGATTTTACCCATTCAAATTTAGCTCTTGACTAAGGAGAGAGCATTTTGAGCTGAAATATCACTAAGTTGAAGTACTGGCTGTAGTAGCAATTTGAGGTGATGAATTAAAACTATCGCACGATGCATTAAATAAGCTGGATAACGGCAGCACCGTAGGATTCTGTGTGTATTTATTGGAGTTAGAATGGCAGGTGTTAATCTGTCCTAATTTGCATTGAAACAATTAAAGGTACGTTGAAATAGTACCCTGCACCGCACTCCAAAAAGCCCCGTGAAGTGACGGGCCTACCATTTTAATTGGGTAAAATGCGAGTTGAATTCACGGCTGGATTTGGGCTCCTCACAGCAACTGGAGCTGCACCTGCTGCAGAGTCTGCTAGTGTCAGTGCACCGAGCCCACAGTGTGTGAGTGTGTGTGTGTGTGTCTCTCTCAGTCTGTTCAGTCAGTGCGGGTAACGCAGCCAAAGGGATCAGAAAATGACAAACCAGAACCAATGGACCTTGCCTGGGTCATGAAGTCAACTCGAAGGAATGTGCTAGGGAGCCGGCATGAGAGCAGAGGACAAATGTCACTCTGAATGGAGATGTTTAAATCAGGCCGTGGTCCTGGGGGTGAGTTTTTTATTCCTGTTTTAGCCCGGATGTGTTGTCTGCCTCTACCCAGCCGCGGCATTAATCACCGTTTGACAAGAGAACTTGTGCTGGACAAAATTGGTCCTGTCACTTGATTTCCTTGAGTCTTGTTTGGGCTATATTATGTTAACTTTAAAATCCACACCAAGGGATTCAGCCTTTACCCTCTTCATTTTTGTGTTAAGTACAGCTGTTCCCAAACCAATCTGACTTAAGTCACTCTTAAGCAGAGCTCCAAGACCTCCAGGTGTTTCTCTCCTCTCCTTCCTGCATGTGTGCCTCCAATAGAGGGGGATTCCAGCCAAATGTGGGCCCTGCGGTTCATTAGAGGCACGCTGACCACCTCCTTTTATGCTAGAGAGACTGTTGGGAGTTCTGCACGAATCCCACCAGCAACATACTATTAAAAGGCTCTCCTAAGAGAGGTTTTATTGAATGCCCTTTCTGACTAGGTGCTTGGTGGGTCTAAAGTAGGGAGGCGCAAGTGTAGTTTCTTGACCAAATTCACCTCAGCATGTTGCCTTGAGAGCACTAAACTCAAGTGGACCGTCTTGCTGGACTGGGCAGGGTTTTAAACTGCTCCAATGGGGTAAGGTTACAGCTGAGCTCTATACATAAAGCCAACGCACAAATGTCAAATGAATCTGTCTTTGCTCTTGGTACTCTCGATTCATGGGAGCATAACGTAAAATGCTTTGAATTGAGCTAGCAGCCAGGCTGAGTCCTAGACTGGTGATGTTAGTAACAAATGTGTTAAGAGGTTCCTATTACATTCCCTTGCTTTTAATGAAGGGTGCTGACCCATTTAAAATGAGGAGGTTAATGGTTGAAAATAGGAGGCAGGGGAGTTTCGTGTTAGTTACAGCTCAGTCCCAATCCACGTATATGCATTTTTATTTTCAATGTCTGAATGATGTGACTGCTCTGTCTTTGTAGCACTGAGGCTATGCTTAAGATATTTTTTACTTGGGATAATTGTCCTGCACCGTGTCACTGCAACTAACCCTTAAAAACTTGTTTCTGCACTGAACAGTAAACAGTGGCATCTTGTGGTCTTTCTTGTATCCTGATCCTTTCTTACTACTTTGTGTTTTGTGGTTGCTGATTTCTCAGCAAGTGAGGCGTCCTCTTGGGCTAAAATCAGGCCGTTGCTCCATGTGTAACATGGCTACGCTCCCCGCTGGAGGAAAAATCCCTAATCCTTGGCTCCCTTTATCTGTTGGTTGACGGTGGGGGCAGGGTTTTACAAAACAAAGGGGCTAAAATGGAGTGATGTCGTACCAGTAACTCCAGTTGAGGTCTTTAAGATTATGAAAGGGTAGATATAGAGAAGATGTTTCCACTTGTGAGGGGAGTTCAAAACTAGGGGCCATAAATACAAGGTCATCACTAATAAATCCAATTAGGAATTCAGGGGCAACGACTTTACCCAGAGAGTGGTTAGAATGTGGAACTTGTTACCACATGGACTATTGAGCAAATAACAAAGATGCCTTTTAGGGGAAGCTAGATAAGCACATGAGGGAGAATGGAATAGAAGGATATGCTGATAGGGTTAGATGAAGTATGGAGGGAGGAGGCTTGTGTGGAGCACAAACACCGACATGGACCAGTTGGGCCGAATGGCCTGTTTCTGTGCTGTAAATTTTATGTAATTTGTGTTAACGCATTGGTGCGAAATTCCTTCTGTCCACCATTTTGAGGAAGGTGTCACTTCCCCGTGGGCATGTTAAAGCCCCGACAAAATCTCGCATGCGTGCATCGAAGCGTTTGTTACAAATATAATACAGCGCCATTTCAACCCATGGGTTAATTTGGACCCTTATAGGAAAATGAATCCCCCCCCCCCACCCCCTTCAAATACAATAAGTTTCTTCAAACATTCTAGAAGACGTCGTGATGGATTGAAGCTCGCTGGTTGCCATTTGTTACCGCCGTGCATTTTTTTTTACAGGGCCTGAGTACATATACATTTTAAAACAACATGAAATCTCAGGAACGAAGTACCAAGGGAAGGTACAATGTTAGTGCACAAGCAATGCTGCCTGCTCACCCCTCGAATGTAACCCAGACTGATGGGACGGGAGGGCCACTCCCTCTACCAGCTGCAAAGCTCCTAATTGCCATGAGTTTGAGCGGGCACGACCCAGTTCGCCTAATGACTACAAATTTATAGCACTAAATTGCGTATAATGGCACTAAATTGTCAGCCTCACTCAGAAACGAGGAGAAATGATAGCTTGTGTGGAGAATGAAGATGTCAGACTGGCAAAGCTAAAGAGTGCTTTTCGAAACTTGGCATTAATTGGTGGGGCACTGGAAGGGGGAGATTTACTCGACATCTTACCCGCCGACCTTGGAGTGCATCGATGCTGACACTGTCTGCAAAAAAAACCCCAAAAAAATTGGGTCGCAAAAGGCTCAAATTTCTCAAAATTGTTCAGTGTCATTGCTCCATTTCTCAGCACCTCTTTCTAGGGACAGGGGAAGAGCTTTCTTCTGTGTGCTGTGTGGAGTGAAATCGTTTGTCAAGAATGCTTTCATGAAATTTGCTACACCTCGTACACAAAGGAAATCTTCCTTAGTTTGTTAATTGGTCAGCACAAACTCCCTCTTCCCCCCCCCAAACGCACGCACAATTTGTTTTCTTGAACAGCCCTGGTAAATGGCAAATTAGAGACCATAATTCCACATTTAAAAAAATAATTACTTTTTTGGTCCAAGATTCGTGCAAATGTTACTTATTCCCAGAGTCAAATATTCAGTTAAACAGCGTTTGTTGAAGCGCGAGGGGGGGGGGGGAATTTCAGATGTCGGAAATCTTGTGCAGAAGCAGGAAAATGCACGCAGCGCAAAGCTTGTCCGTCAGCTTTTGGATAAAGGGTCAGTTGACCTGTCCGGGTGGATGCGGGACCTCAGTGCGGGACCCCAGCCGATTGTTAACCTGAATTCTCTCAGTCTCCACTTGCTGCTCTTTATTCCCAGCAACTTGTTAAGGATTGGGTTGGGCTTTCCGAGAATTGGGAGATACACGTGGTGAGCAGTACACAATCGCTGCCTCACCAGACGCTCGCTGTCTCCGTCTCTTTCTCTCGGTGGGTTCTTCGTTCCTCTCAAACAGGTCGAGGAGAAGAAAATGAGAGTTTATTGATTTGCCTCCGAGTCCTTTCTTTGTAATATTTTGGCACGAATGTTTTAAAAACTGAAAATTCAGAATTCGACATACAGAAACTAGAATTCTCTTGATCCAAAAAAAAACCACTGGGTGAACATGAAGTAAAATCTCCCACCTCTTATTCCCTGAAGTGTAAATCAGCCTTATTTTCTCATAGAATTCTCAGAATGACTTAGGGACGGGTTTCATCCGTTTGCTGTTTCATGAGCTTTATTTCAGGGGTGTTGCGAATTGATTTGAGTGATAGGCCTGGAGAGATGACGCGCTCAAGGATTCAGCTTCAGTGAGCTGAACGGCTCCTTTTCTCCTTTTCCCTCGTCTTGTGTTCTTACAGAACCTGCCATGCAACACATCCCGCGCTTGTCATTATTGCAAGCACGCAGCTATCTGTCCAATCCAAATTTAACCCATCAACTCATTTTAACCCTTAACTCAGCCCAGAGGGAAACAGCTGCCAAAAGCCTGATGAACACAACATGCAAAAATAATCCCACTCTTTGTATTAATCCTTTCAATGCCTCTTTACCTGTTTTTGTACCATTTCGAGGGGGGGAAAAAAACTTTCCCTGACTCTATTATACTCTTTCCCTTTTGTCTCTCTTTTTTTCCTTCGATTTTTTTTTTTCTTTGGTTCTGTTTTCTTCCCACCCTTTCCTTGATCTGTAAGATGATTCAGTATTGTAAATGGACAAATTGTTCTCCTAAGACAGCTCCATTCGTGATGTTACTGTCACTTAATTTTAAAATGTTTATAGATTCAATGAAAATCCTCCACAGGACCTGAGTGATGGTTGGGGGGCGGGTGGGTTATGTGTTCAGACACAGTAATGCGTTCTAAGTAGGTCAGTTTGGCGACACGATTGCAGCTTTATCGAAAATGCTGAGCAAAGTACAGAGCCGGAATATGCAGTCGACGGCTCGTCTGGCCTTGCACGGGTTGTGTCTGCGGTCTTTGCAGGTCGTCTCATTTTTAAAAAAAAAAGTGTTTATGGCAGTTCAAGAGACCAAACTGGGACTGGGGTTATCCATCAAAAACAAATATGATTAAGAGAAGCTCGGGATGGATTTATGAGCAGGAGATTGTGCCATACACATTTATTGGACTTCTTGTCTCCCCCCCCCTCACCACCCCCCGAGGGATGCGCTAAGTTATTAGAGGGGGTAATCCAGGAGATATTGGATACCTTGACGTTGACATACAACAGCCCACAAGAAACTGGCACTGAAGGTGAAAGCTTGTGAACTCCGAGGAGAAGAAGTAAAGTTGACTGACATCTGGCAGCGAAGCAGCTAAGAGATAGTTTGAAAGATAGCAGTCATTTTTAAATTATTATTATTGTTGTTCTCCCCACCGTTGCCGCAGTGCAGTTCCATTGGTGCTGGTTGTCCTCTGTTACCTTGCCCGAGTGTGGCCGCCATTGGTGTGTGTGTGTGTGTGCGTGAGCCTAGGAGGTGAGTGCTACTGGGCTGTTTGACCATGGAAGCCATTCCAGCTGAATGCGATCTTGAGGTCCACATGCAGTACGTACTTTCCATCAGGAGTCATTAAATAGTCATCGGGATGGGGAGGTGTTGGGGGGAGGTTTCCACTTCTGATGGCCGTCTAGTGCCTCTCTCTCTCCTGTGGAGACATCAGGTGAAGGCGGGATTGTGGAGTCCAGATGGTTGAATGGTCTGCTGACACACGCCTGGGTATGCACTTAGAGAATGGTCCCCCTTGAGCGAGATACCAGAGGCGCCTGTGGAATTGTACTTTAGCAGGAGTCGACACTTACAAGAGAGCAGAAAGGGCTACATTTGGCAAATGAAAGTATCTGGATCGTGAGATAGCGATTAACGAGGCCATTAAACTAGTTTTGAGGCATTGCCAGAAGCTCGGGGCCAATGATAATTTGGCATTCATTCTATAGAAAGCATTGATGCGACCACAGTTTGAATATCCCATTCATTTTTTTGTCACAGTACAGCCCATAAAAGATCCTTTGGCACTGTTTCGAAGAAGAGCAGGGGCGTTCTTCCCAGCGTCTTGGCTAATATTTATCCCTCAACCAACGTCACTAAAACAGATTATCTGGTCCTTATCTCATTGCTGTTTGTGAGGTCTTACTGTGCCCAAATTGGCTGCCGTGTTTCCTACATTACAACAGTGACTACACTTCAAAAGTATTCAATTGGCTGTAAAGCTTTGGGATGTCCTGAGGCCATGAAAGGCACTGTATAAATGCAAGTTCTTTCTTTCTTTTCAAATACACATTGATTCATTGGAAAGGGAGCTGAGGAAAGCAACCAAGATATGTGCTACAAAGACTAGCCAAGGGTGTTAAGGAGTTGTGTGTACTGGAGTCGAGATGTACTGCAGGTCCAGCTTGCAAGTGAGGCCACCCTTGTGTGGGTTTCATGCTGGGACCAATTTGAAGGCAGAAGTGGCCTCAGTTCAGTTGCTGATGAGAAAAAGGGGTATGGGATAGAAAGGATGGTTGAACAGTAGCCTGCTGAAGACAGAAAGCGAGGTGCTGGTGCGAGTGGTGTTAAAGGATGGGGGAACGCATGCAGAAAGATGGGGCTGAAGCAAACGGCTGTGTCAGAATTGTCCAATGTAGCGAAGGGTTTAAAGACCAGGGGCCTCGAGTAAAAAAATGAGGAAGATAGGTGTCAGAAGGCAAGTCACGTAGAGGGTAAATTCTGTGATCCTGCACTCCAAGCACGGAGGTACTTTTTGAAGGGAGTGCAAGTCAGAGATAGGCCTACGATACTGTAGCATCAATTCCCCAAAGTTCACTCCCTTCGAATGCTGCTTCTCTCTGATCACGGAATTTACCCTTAATAGTTTTTCGTCCAGAGGGTAATAGACTTGTAGAATAAGTTTTCAGAGAATATAAGTAGGTTTAAGAGAAAATTTGGTGTGCTTCTCTGGAGAGAGAAGGGATTGAGGGATCTGGCGAGAAGTAGGGTTAACTTTAAGCTGCCAAGACTAACAAAAATAGCCGAGCAGGCTGGAAGGCCTGAATGGCCTACTGCTGCTCCTGTATTGATCTCTGGGAAAAGGACGGGCCTTTGGGTCTAATGACAATTTCCTGCTCCTAAAACTTGCTCTGGTCCTGTATTTAATCCCCAGAACATCCCATCTCCCCTGATTTCCTGGCACTGGTTCATTTTATATCATTTCATCTGCTCTGTGAAAAGAAGCTTCAAAGTGAATATTTTAAAATTACAGAGATTGCTCAGGAGAGATAGTAAGCAGCTTTTGGTCACCTGATATGACGTCTGGTAGTTCCGCACGATGGTCTATTTCGCTAGATTGCGGGATGGTCATTAATACACAGATAAAACCTCAACTGACAAGCAAAGGCCTGTCTTTAAAGGAAATTTTCCGATCAGAAAAGTCAAACTTCAAGTTGAAAGGGTGGAAAGAGAGCTTAGTATCGCATCGTTGAATAAGTATATTTTAAAGCCTTGTTTCAGTTCATCAGCGAAGTATTCCCAGACTCTGCCTCTAACGGGTTTGTAAAAGAGCAGAGTCCCTATTTGAACCTCCTCACAGGCCTCAAAATCCAAACTATCCAAAACGACACCACCAAACCTCTTGTCCCATACCTAGCCCGTCTCCCTCATCAGCCCCGTCCTGGTGACCGAGACTGGGCCCCTGACCCCAACACACCAAATTTCAAACCCTCAATCTCATCCATGGCCTCTCCTCACCCGACCTTCTCGAGCCTTGTATCCTCTCCCGCATCCTCGGCCTTCTGACTCCCTCCTCCCGAGTACTCGCCCCCTCCCTCCACTCCATAATTGGTGACCAGAACTTCAACCATCTTGCCCCCCTGTTCTTTAGAATGCCATCTCTTAAACCCCACCCAGCCTCCCTACCTTCCTCCCTGCCTTTTTAAAATCTGTCTCCGAACCCATCTCTTCCGCCAAGCCTTTGGTTACCCCTCGACTCACTCACAAGGCTCCTTTTTCTCCTCTGGGAAGTGCTTCGGGACATTTTTCTAAGCTAAAGATGCTACATAAATGCAAGTTGGACAGTCTCGGCGGTTTCATTTTGTATTGCATTGCAACATCACTCTTTAGCCTTGAAGTGACACTGTGGAATCCTGGGATAAGAATGCCTAACACGACCATCTGACATTCCTCACTCTACTATTTTAGGGGAGACATTAACCCTTAACACCTCCTCTAAAATAGCAGAGAAGAATGTCACATAAACGCCTCAAATGTTGACGGCCTGTTATCCCACCGTGTAATTTCAAAGCCTTTGATACAATGGCTCAACTAAACAGCAGAAAGGCCTGTAAATCCAGCACTAACTATGTGGTATTAAACTGGAATAACCACATTTTTTTATCTAGATCACTTCCAACAGACCAGTCGGATGTCAAAACTACCCTGCCGCTCGATTCCATTTGCATTAATACCAGGCGAATGAGCAATGCTGTTAAGCAAGTGCACATGAATAACCGAACCAAAAAGCTGTATGCTATCTAATTCATGCCTGCTAACTAAATATAAGAGAAACACTTTCTCTCTGGAAGCTGGCAGATCTCCTGGTCTCCGCGCAGGTCGAGCAGTCAGAGATTTGAGCATAGGTTGTGCAAGGATGGAGGTGAGAGGTCAGGACCTGTGGTCGAGGTTAAGTGGCGCTCTGGGTTTGGTGGGGTGGAGAATGCATGGGGAGAGTGAGGCTGGTAATGCAGTAAGGAGTGCCTGAGACTCTTAAGAGGGTGAGGGTGGAGTTTGAGTTTATGGGTGTGCGTATTATGGCTATGCTGGTTATTTTATCCTTTTTTTTGGTATATTGTTTCTTTCGGATTGTTGGGTCAGAAACTCTCGTGCCAACTTTCCATTGTCTGGTCACTGCGAGATAAATCAGATTGGAAGGAGGGACTGCAGCATTCCTTATGTCGATAGACATTGGTGGATGAGACGGCACAGAGTGGCATCCTATATGTTTGTTCTCCATTTGTCGTCCTGTAAACTCCTCAGTTTCCTATGGCATTGCCAATGGGCAGTACAGGAACTGGCGCATGGAGGCCAGGCACTGCCCTCTGTAACTGACGAACGCTGATGTAGTGGTTCTGTTACTGGACTTGTAATCCAGTGGCCTGGACTAAATCCAGAGAACATGAGTTCAAATCCCACCATGGCAGTTTGAGTATTTGAATTCGGTTTTAAAAACCTGGGAAATAAAAAGCTGGTATCAGTAAAAGCGACCATGAAGCTGTCGGATTGTCATTAAAAACCCAATTGTTCAGTCATGTCCTTTAGGGAAAGAAACCTGCCGCCCTTACCCGGTCTGGCCTTTTTGTGACTCCAGTCCCACACCAACGTAACTGTCCTCTGAAGTGGCTTAGCAAGCCACTCTGTCGTATCAAAACCATTTACTCTCAACCTTCTACCGAAAACATAAAATAAAAATGTATATTAG
Organism: Heptranchias perlo; assembly: GCF_035084215.1. NCBI lineage: Eukaryota > Metazoa > Chordata > Chondrichthyes > Hexanchiformes > Hexanchidae > Heptranchias > Heptranchias perlo. The sequence goes on along the minus strand of NC_090333.1, from coordinate 10,233,833 downwards.
TGTATCTCATATGGCGTTGCATGTGATAAGTCAAATGGAATGCTGTTTTATTAATAATAGGAGCAGTTTTTTAATAAATGCTATAATGAACAGTGTAGTAGTCTACTGTTAGGATGGAGTTGTTAAGGTGGCCAGTCTCTTTAGGGCCTCAAAGTCTTATTGGTGTAAATCCTTAGATCAGTTGGTAGTCAATTGTTGTCAGTGAGAGAAATTTACAGATTGGCAATGTGAAGGATCCCATTGCACTAGTTGAAGAAGAGCAGGAAACTCTCCCTGTATCCTGGACAACCTTCCTCCCTCAATCGATATCACCAAAAATGGGTTATCTGATCATTCAGTCACTTGCTGTTTATGGGATCTTGCCAAGTGCAAATTGGCATTTGCTTATAACAGTGACTACACTTCAAAAGTAACTCATTGGCTTTAAAGCTGTGGGGCATCCTGAGGATGTGAAAGGCACAATATAAATGCAAGTTCTTTATCTCTCTCTTTCTCCCTTTCTTGCCTCCAAGCAGTTGGTTTAAGAGCAGCACCAACTGAGCTGAGAGGAGTTCATCTCTTGGGCAAGGAACAGTGTGGGGCAAAAGAAAATAAACTTTTCGGTCATAATAAACAATTACTCTCTCACTGGAGGGAATTAATACCAAGCAAGGAGCAAGCGTCTTGAATGTAATGGAGGCTTGTCCACCGGGGAGGAAAAGAACTACAAAACGCTACTTTCAGCAAAAGAGGCCGCCAGCAACAGGCTGAGGTAGAGCAACAAACACGTGGATGTTGGCAAGATTTCTTCAATGTACCTCAGCAAGGGTTGCCAACTCTGGTTGAACATATTCCTGGAGGCTTCATCACATGACCTTCCACCTTTAACCGTCTCATCCAGTCAAACAGCTTCCCCCCACCGCCCCATCTCCAATATTTTTATAACTAACAAAGAGTGTCCAAAGAAAAATGTTAAAAACACTTTTTTTTGAATGCCCCTATGCCATTGTTCTCCCGGGTTGCTCGCAGCAATGTCCAGGAGACTAATCTTTAATTCCTGGAGATTCCAAGGGTTGGCAACCCTTAACCTCAGCATGGTGTGAGTGCCCACAGGAGAGGAAAGAAGAGAATTGGAGTGGGCAACGAAGATGAATGAAGCAGGTAGTTTTGGGGAGATGATGGGTGGGGAACTCCCTTCAGCTCCCATCTATTAGCAAGTGGGCTATTTAGTCATCAATTTGTTCCACCTTGTTTTTCCATTCCACACATTCTTTGTGGCTTTAACGACCAGCCTTAGTTTTATAGTCCTCTCTCTTCAGCTCACCACTTAGAAGCCTCAGTCCTCTGCCGGCATGGTTCAGAGTAATGTCCTATGAGCTGACAGCACCCCCCTTCCCCCGACATGTTTTGAAAGCCTCTAATTACATGTTTGGTTCTGGCGGCCTGTTGGTAAAGGCCTCCCCTGTTTGGAATCTCTGGTTGTTCCAGCAGACCAAAAAGTATGGTCTCCGTAGCCTGGCCACTCCCCCACCCACCCACCCCGAACACAAAAATTGTGTGTTTATTTTCATTTTCTTTGAACACTTTGGTTTGTTCGTTACAAAAATATTGGGAGTTGGGAATAAAGGCTGTTTGACAGTCGAGATTGAGTCCTGAAGCGTCTGTTTGCTTTTCCAGTTGGCGTGGGAAGGGGCTGCGTTGTGATGGTGGACGTGTTGGGCGACCAATGGCGGGAGTGTGTGGGCGCGGCGTCATGAGGTGAAACCTCCAGGAATACATCCAACCAGAGTTGGCGACGCTAGTCTTTTGTCGCAAGCTGAACGCGCAGAGGCGAGCTCGCGCTCCTCCAATGCACTTAACAATCAGGTCTCTGTGTTTCACATCAAAGCCCAGCAAAGCTTACAAAGGCCAACAGCTGCCGACAAATGTAAATGGGGGAATGACGCATGGAGTTCGCTTCCCCGGGACTGGAACAAAAAAAAAATGATAAAGTGAAAGTGCTTTTCAATTGCTACTGCTGCAGAACAGAACATTTTCTTAACATTTCAGGCATCCAGTGTCAGCATCAAGTACTCCCAGGTCAGGTGTAGATGCAGAATGAAGCTCCCTCTACTCTGCTCCAACAACATGCCTCAGCTCCGAACTGTAGAAGAGCACCTCCGACTGCACCAGTGTGGCATTCCCCTCTTTCTTTCCTCCCCTCCCCGAACTAGGGTCAGGTTGTGTTGTAGGCCCATGCCCACTAGGAAATGGGTTTCTATGCATTTCACCGCCATCAGATATTTTCACCCCATCAGTCCCAGAGGTGAAAGGCCAGTGTCTAACCCACTGCACCACCCAATTCCTATAAGGGGGTCAAGAGAAAGGCCACTCAAGTGGAGACCTGACCATTGATCTCACGGCCCTACTCTCTCCAGTTCACATCACCATGCTTCATGAATAAGTCCTGCTGGAGGTGGGAGAATTGCAAGACCCATAGCTCACGGGTGTCCAAACTCTTGCCTTTGTGGCCCACATACTTGTGTACCTTGGAGCACATGTACAGTGTTCTCCTTAATTTGAGTATATCTCAAGTTGCTGACACTAACAGACCTTGGTGTTCTGATTTATGATTTATCCACCAATGAGGTAACAGTGCTAAATATGCCATCTCCGACCATCCAACAACAACAACTTGCATTTATATAGCGCCTTTAAAGTAGTAAAACGTCCCAAGGCGCTTCACAGGACCGTTATCAGACAAAAATCTGACTCTGAGCCGCATCGAGATATTAGGGCAGTTGGCCAAAAGCTTGGTCAAAGAGGTAGGTTTTAAGTAGCATCTTAAAGGAGGAGAGAGAGGTAAAGAGGCGGAGAGGTTTAGGGAAGGAGCTGAGGGCCTAGGCAGCTGAAGGCACGGCTGCCAATGACGGGGCGATGGAAATCGGGGATGCTCCAGGCCTGCTAAAGTCAAACAAAAGCACATGTCGGACTGGGTTGTCAGGGCATTGATTGCCAGGGCTTGGGGGCTGCTTGTGGGACACCATTACCAAAGCTAACAGGAAGGATAACTGGCTCCGCAGCTTCAGTTTTAAGTGGCGACCTGTAGCCAGAAGGCCAGTGAGCAGAGCGGGCCTCCAGTGAGGTTGTGGGCCCTCTGTGTTACAGAGTGCCGTTGACGGCGGATGTGAGCCACGTCCGTCACTGATGTCACAGGATGCCTTCAAAGTGGAAGATGCCTTTACTTTGTTTTAAAGGAGCATTGCCTTGACAGAAAAATGCTTTTGCCAAATCTTTCGCTTTGGGAGGAAGAAATCAGGAAGGAATTTCAGTTACGCGCAAGTCACACTAACAAGTGGTGTGCAGCTCACTGCGATTGATAGCAATGCAAACAAACAAAGCTAGGTTTGCCAAACTCTGCTTTATCATGAGGAAAATGCCCTTTTAAATATTTTAAGGTTATAAAAGCTATTTAAAAAAAAAACGCTGTTCATGTGCCAACTGCTGAGAAGGTAGACAGCATGTTGGAAGAAAAGCAATTTTTTTTTAGAAAGTACTTCTTAAAAAAAAAATGGTTTTAGTCCCTCCTTCGACCGGATTTGGATGATGCCAGAAGCAACCACATGTGGTTCTAAAACCTCTTTGGATCTGATATGAGGTGGAGGAGGGAGGGATAAGGCTCCATACTGGCAGCCATGTTGTTAGTCTGCTGGTGACTTTGTTATCAAGGCTGTCACGGTTCAATAGGGCTAGGAAAGCAAAGTTGTGTCTGGTGCTTCCAGCTTTTGGAGGCCAACAAAACGGGAAGATTTTGTTCAAGTCAACCGGTTCGGAAATGTGAAGGAAATACAAAGGAATGTTCCTTATCAGCTGTAGCCCCCATCTTCCCCTTGGTGGGCCAAGGGAATTGGTGAATAATTGAAAGCCACCCCAAAGTTTTGATCTTGGACATAAGGTACAGCACTCGTGTTAGCCATAACTCAGCATTGTCACCTCTGAATCAGACAGTTGTGGGTTCAAGCCCCACTCTCGCGTTTGAGTACATAATCTAGGCTGACACTGCAGTGCAGAACTGAGGGAGAGCTGCACTGTCAGAGGTGTCGTCTTTCACACAAGATGTTAAACCGAGGCCCCGTCTGCCCTCTCGGATGGACTTAAAAGATCCTACAAAGCAGAGCAGGGCTGTTCTCCCCTGTGTCCTGGCCAATATTTATCCCTCAACCCAAAACAGTTTAACTGGTCTACGCAGTGAGTTGTTGTGATCTGGAATGCACTGCCTGAAAGGGTGGTGGAAGCAGATTCAATAATAACTTTCAAAACAGAATTGGATAAATACTTGAAAAGGAAATTTTGGAAGGGCTACGGGGAAAGAGCAGTGGGAGTGGGGACTAACTGGATAGTTCTCTCAAAGAGCCGGCACAGACACGATGGGCCGAATGGCCTCTTTCTGTGCTGAATGATTCTATGGCCTCATTTATCTCATTGCAATTTTTGGGACTTCGTTGTGCGCCAGTCGGCTGCCGTGTTTGCCTGCGCAACAGCAGTGACTACACTTCAAAAGTGCTCTGAAGTGTTTTGAGATGCTCTGAGGAGACCTGAAAGACACGTTATAAAGACTCGGGTTTCCTTTTCTTCATTACCTTGGCCATGGGATTGAACACAAGTAAAACACAAGACGGCAAAGCTTCCTTTAATCTTTCTCGGGCAGATTTATGTCATGACGGGAGGAGATTGGTGTTGGCGGGTGTCTCTTGAGGCTTTGTCCCTGGCAAATGCTGTCAGATAATTGGGATGGTGGATAAGAGGAGTGCAGATAATAAAAGTTTCGCTGTTGCGTGTTCATTCAGATCGTGTACATGAGAAACAAGCACCAACTCTCAACAGCTTAATCGGGTTAGTAAACTATGTTTCCAGATTACCCTGTTTCCTGTCAAGGTTATGGTTAGGATTTCCAATTTCTATGTTTTTCTATTTTATGTGTTACTTTCTGTTCAAATTTGGGCTGCCTTTTTAGCTAAAATCATTTATTTAAAGATTTAAATATTGAATGGCACATTTGCATTGGTATAACACCTTGTGTCTCTTAAAACACACCTCATCTTCAGATCCTTTTACAGTCTCTGCAATCTCCTCCAGCCTATATCCCATTCAGCACCCTTCGGTCCTTCAATTCTGGCCTATTTCACATCCCACCATTGATTCTGGGATTCTACAACATCCCTCTCTCTGCCTCTCCTTTTTTTTCCTCCATCTTTTTAAAAACCTTCTCAGAGCCCAACTTTTCAACCAAGCTTTCAACTCTCCCGCTACGGCCTTTATGTCCATCTGAGAGGGCAGACAGGACATCTCATCCGAAAGATGGCACCTCCGGCAATGCAGCACTCCCTCAGTGCTGCACTGGAGTGCCGGCCTAGATGATGTGCTCAAGTCTCCTGGAGTGGGACTCGAACCACAGCCTTCTGCCTCTGAGGCAGGAGCGCTGCCAGCTGAGCCACGGCTGACAGCTTGCACTCCGGAAAAAATGCGACAGTCAAACTGCCTGAAATTTTGTGTGGCCTTCGGCTGCCTAGGCCCCAAGCTCTGGAATCCCCCCCAGAAACTTCTCCGCCTCTCTTCTCCTTTTAGGACGCTCCTTAAAACCTATTTCTTTGGACTGAGCTTTTGGCCACCTGGCCTAATATCTTCTTATGTGGCTCGGTGTCATGTTTTGTCTGATAACGGTCCTGTGAAGCGCCTTGGGACGTTTTTAACATGTTAAAGGCGCTTTATAAATGCAAGATGTTAGCGTGCAACGGGTGAGTCTTTGTCGCTGAACTCTCAGCGAGCTCGTCTTTGCTGGTGGTGTGACAATCGGATCTTGAAGTCACTCAGCAGCTGCTACTGATTGCTCCTCGCCAGCGAGCACAAAGAACGAGGTGACAGCCATTAGTGTCCCAAAATTGTTCTCGGCCGCCTGAAGCCAACGGAGCGACGGACATTACCTTAGTTTTGTTTTTTTTTGAAGTCTAATGGCTGCTTTGTTGTTGCTGATAAGATCTCGGCTGCTCGGAGGCAGCTTTGTGTGGCAGGCGGGTGCTGACGCTCAGTGTTGATGAAGGCTCGACTCTTAAGGTCTTGTGGTGCGGCCGCCCTCTGGCCTTGGGAGCAGACCCTAACACAGGAGACACTTACGATGCTACAAATTGAGCTTTGATGCATTAGTTCCTTCTCGCTGACAGTAATTGCCTTGCTTCACCGCAATAGAGTAAAGCTCAGTATGTGTGTACGCAGTATGAATGTAGACAGGCCCTTTTTAAACGCGGATGAGTGAGGTCTTAGAGGAGAAAATTTAGACTTTTTTGTTTTACTTTGTGCGGTAAATAAAATGACTGGGTGTTCTTTTCATTTGTTTATTTTGAGTGAGAAGGATGACTCCGATTACCACTAAGAGGAGAGCTGTTTTGGGTAGCCTGGCATTTCATTGCAATGTTTGTAGTGCCCGTTCACTGAGATTGCCTCTGTGCTGTGGGTTTAAATGCATTTCACGGGCCGTGTGGAAAATGGACATTGAACGATGCCTTTTATCTTCATTATTCTGCATTTTATTTCTTAAAAAAAAAACCAAAATGTTCCCTATCTCTCTTGAAGGCACGTTAACCATTTGTCACTCCGTTCCAGTACCTCAACCAAATGACCGTTCTTCCTGTGCCAGCCCAGACTGTGAGGGGCGGGCAGCCTATCTGACCGTGGTGGGTATCACAGCCGAGCTGTGTCCTAACCTCCGCCTACAGCAGGGCCGTTGGGTAATGATCAGAGCCTGGAGATGATTGTCGGCGATATTAGCTGACGAAAGCCTGTGGAGTCGAATTTCCCCGCGGGGGCTCTTCCGATTTTCTTATTTGGGCATCGGATCAGCAGAAATCCTGTAGGAATGGTGTAAACGGAGGCTTGTGCCATTTCGCCGGTGTTTCTGCCAATCCTCCGCTAAAGTACTAGCGGGAGATTGGAAACTGCCCCCCTACCTGCGGAAATGACCAGCTAATGTCTGCTGTTATCGTGGAGGCATTTAAAACCCTCTGCATTAAAATAAATCAAACGTATACCTATTAATGTGCCCAACAGTGGTTTGTACGTTTAGAAGCAAGCGCTTCGGTTGATTTCCACCCCCCCACCCCACCCCCAGTATTTCCAGCCTAGGCTGAGACCCAATTGTAGAGATGATATAATTGAAGGAGACCGTTTGGCCCATCGTGTCTGTGCTAGCTCTTCAACTGAAGTGACCTACTCCAATCCCACTTCCCTGCCCTTACCCCATATTCTTTTATATTTTTCCTTTTCAAATACTCATCCAATGCCCTTTTCAGTGATGTCATGGTCTTGGCCTCAGTAGCTACTTGTGGTGAAGCACCCCATGATCTAAGAACCCTCTGTGTGATAAACAGTTCTCCTGTTTTCCCCTTTCGTTTCTTCTAGTGATAATCCTCAGTCTATGTCCGCTTGTCAATAATTTGCCAACCAGTCTTCCACTATTTATCTGCTCGTTATTTTGAAAATCTTTACTCGAATCTCCCTTTATCTTTTCTGTTCCAGTTTTTTTTAAAAAATCCTTTCTCCAGAACTTTAACCTCTCAGCTGTAGCTCAGTTGGTGCCACCCTGGCCTCTGAGTCAGACGGTCATGGGTTCAAGTCCCACTACAGAGACCTGAGCACAAAATCTATGCCCACACTCCAGTGCAGTACTGAGGGAGTGCTGCACTGTCGGAGGGGCCATCTTTCGGATGAAACGTTAAACCGAGGCCCCGTCTGCCCTCTCGGGTAAAAGATCCCACAACACTATTCCAAAGAAGAGGAGGGGAGTTCTCCCTGGTGTCCTGGCCAATATTCATCCCTCAACCAACATCACTAAAAAAAACAGATTATCAGGTCATTTATCTTATTGCTGTTTGTGGGACCTTGCTGTGCGCAAATTGGCTGCTGTGTTTCCTACATTTAAACAGTGACTACACTGTTGGCACGGTATGGGTTGATGCGGTTTTCCTTCCTTGCTTTCTGGAAGAGTCTGACTCTTACTGAGCCACAGGATGCACTGGCACCACCAGCCCTTTGGTACCTTTTCCAAAGCCGTCATTCATCAGGTATGAGCCCGACAGAGTGACCCCGAATATTTGACTACGGAGGGCATCGCATTCCCAATTCTGACCCTGTCCTCACCCGGTGCCCACACATGTGAGCTGTCCAGCAAGAGGGAGGAAGGTGGGCGGGGGGGGGGGGGAATCTTTTTCTTTGTTACTTGTTTTCGTTCCCCGCCACAGAGGTCAATTATAGCAATCAAAATGAGGTGAGGTCCGTTAACTAAGCATAGCCTGGGAATCAAACCTGCAACCTGCTGGTCTGTGTACAGCTTGAGTGCTGCGACTGACTGTGTGTACAGCCGCAAACGGACGGCATTTAACCCATTGATGTCCATGGTGACGTTTGAGCTCCGAAGTGAAGGTGAATGTGAGGTTATGACATTTTTTTTCAAATGTACTTAGGGAATACGACACTGTAATTGTAAAAACGACTCCATAGATTTCATTAATTCCACCTCATTAAGTAATCCGCGTTACTGAATGACAGCTCATTTCATGATAGATCTGATAGAGAAACGTGAAATTTAAAATTACATCAAAATTCTGTTCTCGGAGGGGGAACTCATTTGCAAATGAACCTGAAGCTAGACGTCAGAATACAACTACATTTTCATTATCTACAATTACTCATTCCACTTATTAATAATCATTTTAGCCAACACTGAAAATTGCCATAATGTTCCCCAACTGGAAAGATGGGTTTTGTCCATTGATAATGGTAACCTAGTTGAGGGAAGGTTTGCTTTGTGCTAGGAATAGCAGAACTATAAATAGCCGTCTGAAACCTCACTCCAACCCATAATGGGATGGTAGGACTGACGTGAGGAGAGATTGGGTCGACGAGGCCTATATTCACTAGAGTTTAGAAGAATGAGAGATGATCTCATCGAAACATATAAAATTCTAACAGGACTAGACAGACTAGATGCAGGGAGGATGTTTCAGATGGATGGGGAATCCAGAACCAGGGGTCACAGTCTCAGGATACGGGGTAGGCTATTTAGAACTGAGATGAGGAGAAATTGCTTCACTCAGAGGGTGGTGAACCTGTGGAATTCTTTACCACAGAAGGCAGTGGAGGCCAAGTCATTAAATATATTCAAGAAGGAGATAGATATATTTCTTAAGGGATCAAGGGATATGGGGAAAAAGCGGGAACAGGGTACTGAGTTAGACGATCAGCCATTATCATTTTGAATGGCGGAGCAGGCCGAATGGCCTACTCTTGCTCCTATTTTCTATGATTCTATGATAATCCAGGCTGACACTGCAGTCCATTGTTGGAAGGTGACATTTTTTTGGGGTGAGATGCCAACTCAAAGTTCAGTCTGCTCGTTCGGGTGGACATTGAAGATGTCCCAATGGGACTATTTGAAGAAGAACAGTGAGTTCTCCTGGTATCCTGGCCAATGTTCCTCTCAACCAACCCCACCAAAAATAGACGAACTTGGCTATTCATCTCGTTGCTGCTTGTGTGATCTGGCTGTGGGCAAAATGTCTGCTCCATTTGCCTACATAATAACAGTCAAACAGTGTGATTCAAAGCAAATTGTTGCACAGGACACACCCGTTGAGATATATCTGAGAGCTGTGATGAGGCACTAAATAAGTACAAGTCTCTCTGTCTTCCCCAGGACACAGGCCAGTTTTTGGTCATCCTCTATTTACAAATGCCTTGTTTCCTAACCTTCCAACACTTCAAATTACATCGGTGTGACTCAGCTCCGTACATTGGTTAAACTGATGTGATGCACCTTATATTTAGCATTGTTCCAGTGCTGATAAAAAGTCCCATTTAGGTCACTAGCTCCAATGTGGTTACTTCAAAGTACCAGCAGATAAGCTTAATAGCTGGGCCACTGTTAACAGCCATTAGCCCTAATCACCGGCCTGAGGACTCATTTTGTGCCATGCTTTGTGGTGGGCCACACAACCGCAGAGGCTGATGGGATACCTATAACTACATGATGTCAACTGACTATTTACATCTCTCCCCATGCTTTTTGGTTGAGAGGGGGAGGAGGAGGAGCGATGGCAAAATGGAGAGGGGGACGTTTTCTTTTTGATTATATCGCACCCCTGCTCAAACTTTTCATTTTTTTTTTGTTCAAAGCTGCTTAAGATGAACCCCTGATAAGAACTTGTGTTGGCCTGTGTCTCAGTTGGTAGCGCTCTCGTCTCCGCTTCGAGCTGTACTCCAGAACCCATGCGCGGCATTGCCGGAGGGTGTGCGGCATTGCCGGTGGGGCCGGCGGGGGGCGGGGGAGACGTTGCCGGAGGGCATGACCTTGCCGGAGGTGCCATCCTTTGGACGAGACACTAAACCCCAGGGATTCACCCAACTGTTCACTGGGTTTTGTTTTGGCGGATGGAAAAAGCCACCATGGCCACTGTGGGAGTTCTCCCAATATCCTGGCCGAACGTTCCTCTCGTTGCTGTTTGCGGGAGGTTGTGTGTGTGCGCGCGCAATGCCTGCTGTGCAGTAAACAGTTAATTCATTTGAAAGTAATTCATTGTACATGAAGTGCTTTGAGATGTTTCTGAGAAGTGTGATAAAACACTGTGTAAACTAAGGCCCTTTTAACTGCCCTGACTCTCAGATGCATAACTGCGAGATTTGATTTTTGTTTTTACAATGAATAATTAAATTCAAAGTAGGGCGGCCATTTTCTTTGCCTTGCACAGAGCATTTTAAAAGGGCCACGCATGTGCGTAAAGCGGGCCCCACTCATGCCTGGGCATGGCTTTTATTTTCCTATCGTTCCTCTGCGTGACCGGGCGGCCACTCCTGAACCTGGATTGGATTGGATGGGCAGCCGCCCTGAAGGCAATTCTAACTCTGTGCCGAGTCCAGCAAAAAGAGGGAAGACCCGGAAATGCGGGCCTCCGGTGCTGCTGGTTTCAGCACTGCACGTGCTGGTCGAGTTGGTTCCTCGCGCACGCTCTCTGTTGAGGCTCCATGGAGTGCACAGAGGTGGCTCCCCAAGTTGGAAGGGGTTGTGGGAGTGGGGGGGGGATGTGGGGAAGAGGAGAGCATGAAAGTGGATGAGCTAACTTGTACTTGAATTACACTGCATTCACACTCCACAAGCTCAGTCTTAGTCAAAAAGCTGACACAAAACTTGCGGGGCATAAATTGGATCGGTAGGGTCCGAACTGACTCTGAGGCAAAATGGAGCGATAATGCTTCTTGCAGCAAGAATCCCGCTCCCCTTTTTGCTCCAGCCTGACACTGGATTCAGGCCGCGTTTGCACTGCTCCTTCTTTCTTCCGCTCCTGCGAAGTGCCCTTGCAACCATTTTTTTTCCCAAGTTCAAGGCCCTATACGGATGCAAGCCGTTCTCGAACTGCAGCAATGGCGCAAAGCGAAACCGCAGCAAGACGGCCTCTACAGTGTGATGGGAACACACCCTGTAACATGTCTGTACTCAGTACACAAGCCCGTGCAGTTAAAATGGCACAGCGGGCACGGCCTAAGATAATGGTCAGGAAAAGAAACGAAGAACTTGCATTTAGACAGCGCCTTAGGACGCCCTAAAGCGCTTTCGAGCCAGCGAAGTACCTTTGAGGCTGATTCACTGTCAGGTAGGAAACGCAGCAGGCAATTTGTGCACAGCAAGCTCCCACAAACAGCTATGTGACGATGACCAGATAATCTGTTTTTTTTTAGTGGTGTTGGTTGTGGGATAAATATTGGCCCAGGACACCGGGGGAGAACTCCCCTGCTCTTCCTCAGTACTGACACCGGGAGTGTCAGCCCCAGATTATGTGCTCGGGTGTCTGGAGTAAGTCCACTGACGAGCAAAGCCGGTTCTAGACTGGTGACACCAGTCAGTCTCCGTTGCCGAGGACAACTATGGTAATCGGATATCACCACGATCTTCCGCTCAGAGGCCTTATTCAGCAGATTTACGGTACTTTGAAAAGCCTTTGTTTCGATGACACCCTGCACAGCAGGCTGACCAATTATCATGCCGCTCCTCAGCAGTTCGTACAAAGGATATTTCTGTAGTGCACGCTGAGAATATTACCCGCATCAATTATACTTCGGGGGATTACATTTTTGCAGATATCATAAAATTCTGCAGCATGGAACGCATCGAGTGCAATCCATACCCATCTCTCAACAACAGCAACAAGAAATCTCGCCCTGCATAACCCTGCACTGTAGTTTTTGTATTAGGCAAATACTGAATTGTTAACAGTTTTGTGACTTACGTTTTCAGTGCTCAACGCAATTCTTGTCATGCTTTCTGGGTTGTCTTTAGTAGACGACGTGTTGAATAAGCAGAACTGTTTCCCATCCCCCCCCCCTTCCCCACCAATCCCCTGCACCACCAATTGAAAGTTTCACACCTGCCTTAAATTACTTAAGTATGGGGTTACTTTGCCCGAGCAGTATTCAAGTCACTGAAACAAAATGATCCTCAATTATAACTTTTCATACTTCAGATACGTTTGAGAATTACATAGAATGTATAGCACAGAAACAGGCTATTCGGCCCATCCGGTCAATGCCGGTGTTTATGCTCCACTCGAGCCTCCTCCCACCCTATTTCATCCAACCCTATCAGCATATCCTTCTATTCCTTTCTCCCTCATGTCTTTATCTAGCTTCCCCTTAAATGCATCTATGTTAGTCGCCTCAACTATTCCTTGTGGTAGTGAGATCCACATTCTAACCACTCTCTGGGTAAAGAAGTTTCTCCTGAATCCCTTTTTGGATTTATTAGTGACTGTCTTATATTTATGGCCCCCAGTTTTGCTCTTTCCCCCACAAGCGGCAACATCTTCTCTACGTCTACCCTATCAAACTCTTTTAAGGACGTCTAGCAGGTCACTTCTCAGCCTTCTTTTTTCTAGAGAAAGGATCCCTATCCTGTTCAGTCTTTCCTGATCGGTATAACCTGTGTTTGTGGCGCAGTTGTGCTGAAAGGAAATACATGTCCAAACAATGACAAAATAAACTCTGGTGAACATTCTGCATTGCTTTTTTTTTCCCAGGAGGTGTACAAACTTTTTATCCATTTACACATGTAAACTCAGATAGAATAACACCAAAAACAGTTAGGGGATTTTATGTAATTGTTGCATTTGCCATGGTTTCGATCATTGTTACAGTTTAATAAAATTGAAATGTGGTTTTAAGGTGGGGGGAAGCCCTGCTCAGGACATCCTGCAAATCCACATGCAGCGTTTGATGGATTTGGCTCCGATTGTTTGGGAGCTATCACTGGCTAACAAACACTCCACCCAACCCCCCCGCACCACCCCACCCCAGGCAGGCACAGATGCACTGATTGCTCGATCTGCCAGCCCACTACGGGTGGTGACAGATAACAAGTCAATCAATTTCTCTCTTTGCTTTGATTCTGTTTCATCACCTACGAGCCTCCTGGACACTGCTGTGTGAAAAGCCGGTGAGAAAAATCATTCAAAAAAAATTGTGAGCTTTCATTCATTTTCTTCGAACACTTTTTTTTTGATTAGTTATAAAAAGATTGGAGATTTTTTTAAAAAAAGGTTCTTTTACTGGGTTGGGCAGTTGGAGGTAGGAGGTTATGTGGTGAAATCTCCAGGAATAAGTCCAATCAGAGTTGGCAACCCTCGGTAATGCAAAACGGGCTCGTTTGAACTTGTCTGAGGCAATGAATTGTCCCGGGGATGTACCTCACTTTTCATACCATGGGGTGTGACAGATTGCTATGCTGGAAACTGAAAGTAATCATAGCATCATACGGCACAGAAGGAGGCCGTTCGGCCCATCATGCCTGTGCCAGCTCTTTGAAAGAGCTATCCAATTAGTCCCCATTCCCCCCTCTCATTTTCTCCATAGCCCTGGAATTTTTTTCCCCTTTCAAGTATTTATCCAATTTCCTTTTTGAAAGTTACTATTGAATCTGCTTCCAACACCCTTTGAGGCAGTGCATTGCAGATCATAGCAACTCGCTGCGTTTTTTAAAAAAATTCTCTTCATCTCCCCTCTGGTTCTTTTGCCAATGACTTTAAATCTGTGTCCTCTGGTTCCCGACCCTCCTGCCAGTGGAAACAGAGTAAGTAGGGAGAAACTATCAAAACTCCTCGGGGCGCGAATTTCTTTTCTCAGACTTATAAAAATTTCTTGTCTGACTCACTACTTTCTTCACCAAAAGCCCGAAGCAAGCAGGAAGGGCTTCGCTGGTAACTGTACACGATCGTAAGCCTGTTAGTTAGTGTTAACATGGGACCCCCGTGGTTTGGAACAATTCGTTAATCCTCTTTCTGCTAAGTAAGAGCGCTTAATGACTCCCCTAGCAGGGAGCGAATGCTGCACTGTGGAGACAGTGTATGTCGGGTTTCGCAGCTGTCAGTTGCTTCCCTTTTTCCCGACTAAGTGATAACAGCGTTTGACGGAGCAGGTGCACAAATCTGGAGCCACCTGTGTGATTTTAATGAAATTAAGCAATTGGCTGAAACTGTCACAAAATGTGCAGATACCTGTCACATCGAAACATAACTACAGTGAAAGAGGCTTCTCTTCCTGCCATAGTTGTAAAACTCTGAACGGAGCCCTTGATGTTTAGTGGGCATCTCGCGATTTACAACCAAAGGAATTACTTTTGAAGTCTGGTCACTGTTGTGATGTGGGGAAATGCAGCAGCCGATTTGTGCACAGCAAGGTCCCACAAACAGCAATCAGATAAACGACTAGATAATCTGTAATTAGTGATGTCGGTTGAGGGATAAATGTTGGCCAGGACACCGGGGAGAACTCCCCTGTTCATCTTCGAAATAGTGCCGTGGGATCTTTTACGACACATGATAGGGTAGACGGGGTCTCTGTTTAACGTCTCACCCGAACGACGGCACCTCCGACAGTGCAGCGCTCCCTCAGTACTGCACTGGAGCCCCGGCTGAGATTATGGACTCGAGTCTCTGGCGTGGGTCTCGAACCCACGACCTTCTGACTCGGTGGAAAGAGTGCTTCCACTGAACCACGGCTGACACCAAAGAGGAGTGTGACAGAGACAGAACGAGATAGAGAAAGAAAAACGAGGGTTGAGGCTTGAACCCGCGACCGCCTCACCTTAGAGGTGCGAGTGTCACCCACCGAGTCATGGCTGACCCCTTAAAAGACCATCGTCTTAGCGGGTCTTGTGTCAGTAATAACGTGGGACACAACAGCACCGCGCGCTATTGCAAGCAGGAGGAAAGAGCTGGTGTTGTAAAGCAACAAGCTCTTGTGTCTTTGTTTAAATTCTGTTTGAATCAACCAGCCTGCCCCTGCGGGAGGGACAATGCCACATTGTCTGTGAGGACTGCTTTCAAATCGGAATAATAGAGATTTCTGTGTCAAGGAACCCAGCTTGTGAATGCTTGCTTCTTTCGCTGGGTCGGTTCCTCAATTTTTAGACAATGCCCTATTTGATGCTGGACTTCCTGCGTTTGAGATTATTTTGTCACTTTGAATATTTTGGCACTGGCCTTTCAGCAAAACCAGGTTAATACTTTTTTGTAAGAGAAATGCTTCTGAGGCAGCTTTCTCCTGTTAAGATCCATTATGTGCTCACACTACAGATTTTACATAGGAACAGGAGGAGGCCATTCAGCCCCTCGAGCCTGTTCTGCCATTCAATTAGATCGTGGCTGATCTGTATCTTAACTCTAGTTAACCCGCCTTGGTTCCATAACCTTTAATACCCTTGCCTAACAAAAATCCATCAATCTCAGTTTTTGCGTTGAAACAAAGGGGGTGATTTTAAACCCCAAGAATGGGTGGGTGGGGGGCAGGTGAGAGTTGAAAATAGTTGTTTTTCGGGTCGTGACCTCAGCCCGGCTTTATTTCTGGGTTTAATGTCGCGTGTAAAAGTGCAGGCTTCCCACTGGGAATGCAAAGTCCGAAATCTTTGCAGTTGCGACCCCAAAAAAACAACTGTTTACAACTCCCATCTGCCCCCAACCCACCCATTCTTGGGATTTAAAATCACCCCCAAAGTGTTTTTTTTGCGGGGGGGGGGGGGGTGGGTCTCATTGCGAAGTGGCGGTTTTACTCGGGATTATTGAATGCACTGCCGAGATTTGAGACCTGCTGTAGGGGGCCCTCCCCATACTGGTTTGAGTCCTCAGAGGTGGCAGCCTTTGAATGTGGCTCCCCGTTGACTGGCTCGGCTGGTTAAGGCGGTGAGCCGTGTAGGCCGCAGCAGTCCCAGATTTGATCTGCTCTGAACTAGCGGCCCCTTCAGCTGGGAGACATTTGGTGCACTGCCCCTGGGCTAGGGAGGGGGGAGAAGGTTCGCCAGATGATAACAACACCTTGCATTTGCAGAGCGTCTTCAACGTAGGAGAAACATCCCAATCCACTATCCAATCACCCGATTGGAAACTCCACGTGGACGTCAGGTGAGGACAGGACACGACGCAGCTCAGCTGTGATGCCCGTGCAGTCGAATAGTCTGCGGACACTTGTCTTGACTCGTGTGCTAGGAGCCGCTTGGGTGAGATGATACCAGAGGGGTGCCAGTGCCTGTGGAGCTGAATCCCGGCAAGAGAGACAGGAAGAAGATTGC
The DNA here is from genome assembly GCF_035084215.1 of Heptranchias perlo. Taxonomy (NCBI): domain Eukaryota; kingdom Metazoa; phylum Chordata; class Chondrichthyes; order Hexanchiformes; family Hexanchidae; genus Heptranchias; species Heptranchias perlo. The sequence continues at coordinate 10,217,218 of NC_090333.1, read as the reverse complement.
AAGTGGGGTGGGTGGGGTTAGGGGCGGGGAATATATTTATTTCAGCCAGATATGGGTCGGTAACCAGAGAACACAGATGTAAGGTAATTGGCAAAAGAACCAGGGGCGACATGAGAATTTTTTTTTCAAACATTGTGAGGTACTATGATCTGGAATGCACTGCCTGAAAGGGCGGTGGAAGCAGATTCAACAGCAATTTTCAAAAAAAAATTGGATAAATACTTGAAGGGGAAAAATTTTGCTGGGCTGTGGGGAAAGAGCAGGAGAGTGGGATGAATTGGGTCGCTCTTTCAAAGAGCCGGTGCAGACACACTGGGCCGAATGGCCTCCTGTGTTGTATCATTCATTGATTCTAAGAGACAACGGAGTTAAAATTAGCCTATGCCAGCACAACAGGCTTGTAGCAACTCCATGGAAAAGAAAATCGGTGGAGTGTAAAACGGACTGACGATTCGCAATGAGTTTATTTCAAGCTACTAGGATAGGCCAGTTTCACCCCCACGGATTTAAATCCAGCTAAGAACATCGAGGGAAATATTACAGGCCAGCAATAGTGAGTAGAACGATTCCAACACTCATTTCAGCCTTGTTACCATCTCGCGGACATGTCCGAGGTCTCAAACGGGCCAGCTATTCAGGAATGAAGAGGCATTTGCCTCGCACTCGGTGCCTGCGCAACCTTTCACCTCGTGAATGAGCATGAGGGGCGAAGAATTACAGCCACGAAGGTATCTTTGGCAGCACTTAAAATTGCCTGTCCCAGTGCTCGCGTCACTCAGGGGCGATCGCACTGGGAGGTCCTCTCTTCCCCTGCTAGGCCGTAAAAATTCTTCCAAGAAAAGATTTTCAGTTGCATTCAACAAGGCGCCTCCTGAGCTGCCTGACCAGCTTTGGTCTGTATAGAATTAAGTGGTCCTTGGGCAGCTGCCCCTTGACCATCCGACAGTGCAAGAGGTCAGGTTTGTACTCTGTTCAAACTGCATACCACGAGGGTCCAGTAATCCCTCCCTCAACTCGTGTCAGAAATATGGCAGTCGTTAAAACCTTAACGATAAGGATTTATAACCGTCATGAGCGTGTAAAATGTGGAAGGGATTGGTGAAGACGCACTTGCTGGGGAGAGGACGGTTGTGAGACGTCACCTCTTGCCTTTGTACATTGGTTAGCAGGACATGCTGCTAAAATAGGAACTTTTCAGTCTTGTAGCTTATACAATGAACAATTAACCCACGCGACCTTCCTTCAGAGCTGGAAATACGACAGCTTATGAATTCAAATGATCAGAATATGCACGGAATACCAAGCTTTTCGTCACCTGTCCTAATATCTCTCTCCATGTGGCTCATTGTCAGATCTTTTGTCTGATTTACGCTCCTGTGAAGTGCCTTGGGACGTTTTTACCACGTTAAAGGCACTGTATAAATGCAAGTTGTTGTTTCTTAATGGGAGTCAACAACAAGTTGGAGGAGAACAAGGTTGGAATCCTGCCCTCACCCCCGGTATGGAAGTAAAAGGCACATCCTGTGCTCACAGCGGAGGTACCGTGGTTCCAGGGAGTATGGTCTGAACAGGGTGCTGTAATGCCACAGGCCTGACTTTCCGGCTCGCGCACCCTGCAGGGGCGTGGTACGGCGCGGTTACACCTTGCGTTCCAAGTGATCTTGTCTACAAAAGCTCCGCAGCCGCCAAACTGATGAAAGAATGACTTGTTCTACCCTTTTGCAACACATCTTCAGTATTAAAGGTGTTTGACAAGCTGTTTTTCTCCCCCTCAGTTTTCTGCCCGTTTTTCCTCCCCCCCACCCCCCCCCCACCCAACCAGGGACAGGCACACTGCAAGTCAGTTTAGCTTATTTGTAAGCTCTCATCAAAGAAAGAAGAAAGAACTTGCATTGATATGATGTGAGGTTATTCGCTTTGGGAGGGAAAAATAGAAAAACAAAATATTTTTTTAAAAGGTGACAAACTATTAAATGTTGATGTTCGGAGGGATTTGGGTGTACTTGTACATTGTATATGAAACATAGAAAGTTAACACGCAGCTACAGCAAGCAATTAGGAAGGCAAATAGCATATTGGCCTTTATTGCAAGGGGGTTGAAGTACAAGAGTAAGGAAGTCTTGCTGTAATTATACAGGGCTTTGGTGAGACCACACCTGGAGTACTGTGTACTGTTTTGGTCTCCTTACCTCAGGAAGGATATACTTGCCTTAGAGGAGGTGCAACAAAGGTTGATTAGATTGATTCCTGGGATGAGAGGGTTGTCCTATGAGGAGAGCTTGAGTAGAATAGGCCTCTTCTCTCTGGAGTTTAGAAGAATGAGAGGTGATCTCATTGAAACATACAATATTCTGAGGAGGCTTGACAGGGTAAATGCTGAGAGGCTGTTTCCCCTGGCTGGAGAGTCTAGAACTAGGGGACATAGTCTCAGGATAAGGGGTTGCAAATTGAGAACTGAGATGAGGAGGAATTTCTTCAATCAGACGGTAGTGAATCTTTGGAATTCTCTACCCCAGAGGGCTGTGGATGCTCAGTCATTGAGCATATTCAAGACTGAGATCGATGGACTTTTGGACTCTGAGGGAATCAAGGGATATGGGGATTGGGCGGGAAAGTGGAGTTGAGGTCAAAGATCAGCCAAGATCTTAATGAATGGCGGAGCAGGCTTGAGGGGCCGTATGGCCTACCCCTGCTCCTATTTCTTATGTTCTTAGACAGTGCCTTTCATGAACTCAGGTCGCCTCAAAGTGCTTTACAACTAATGAAGTACTTCTGAAGTGTAGTCACTGTTGTAGGAAACATGACCGCCAAATTGCGCACAGTAAGGTCCCACAATCAGCAATGTGTTAATGATCACATCTGTTTTACTGATGTTGGTTGAGGGATAAGAGCTCCCCTGCTCTTTGAAATAGTACCGTGGGATCTTGTATGTCCGCCTAAGAGGACAGGACAGGTTCAGGCAGGCCTATGCTGCCTTCACAGTTGAATAGGCTGTTAACACCCACTTCCTATATGAAGAATGCAACTTGGGCAAGGTACCAAAGGAATGATTCGAACATCCCGATACGTTAGAGCTTTTCATCCTTGAAAGCAGACATTTCAGAGCAGACCCTGTAAGATGGGCAGCGGGATAGAGAAAGTAAACCCAGAGTAATACCGTCAGATATACCGCGATGAGAGGGTGATCAACAGGTTGACTGATGGGTGACATTACATAGCGTGTACAGCACAGAAACAGGCCATTTGGCCCAACTGGTCCATGCTGGTGTTTATGCTCCACACGAGTCTCCTCCCACCCTCTTCATCTCACCCTATCAGGGTAAGCTTCTATTCCTTTCTCCCTCATGTGTTTATCGAGCTTCCCCATAAATGCATCTGTGCTAGTCGCCTCAAATGCTCCTTGTGTGATATTCTGGTAGAATGAGATCAGATGGGCTAAAGGGCCTTCTTCCTCCAGAACTATCTTGGTATCTTGTCTGTGGAACTGTAGCCCAACAAGTATCACCTGCTTCAGGACAGTAAAGGGTGACCTCCGTGACATCAGTGTGTTCACTCCCCCCTCTCAGCTCCTTGGCGGTGGCCTCTCATCGCACGTAATCCTGCGTAGGATGTTGCAGTTCTTTCCTTTCCAAAGCGAAGTTAAAGTCTATCCTTACTTAGTATTGAATTAATTCCATCGGTTGAAGGGAATTGTTTTATTGTGGCTGAGAATGTTCATTTTCTTTCCTCGGGATGCACGCTGCTCCTTGCCTGAGAGTGCTCGCAGGTGAACTCCTCCCCAGGCTTCTGTCAGGGCTGCTGTTGGGCTGGCTGCTTGGAGGCAAAGCTAGAAAAAAAAAACACTTAGCCAGATTATTCACTCCCTCCCCTACCAGCGGGAGACCACACAACCCCTGCTGGGTGCTTCCCAGAGCTAGCAAGTGGGAGTTTTGTCATTTTTCTTGTGGCAAAATCACAGGTGGCAAAACAGGACCTCCTAAAGCACCAGGCCCCAAACAACTTTTATTTAAGATACGAAATAACCCTCCAATACCTGGTTTCTAATTTGTTTTACGATAACAACAACAACTTGCCTTTATATAGCGCCTTCAATGTAGTAAAGCGGAGCGATTATCAAACAAAATTTGACACTGGGCCACATAAAGTCATATTAGGACAGGTGACCAAAAGCTTGGTCAAAGAGGTAGATTTCAAGGAGTGTCTTAAAGGAGGAGAGAGAGGTAAAGAGGCAGAGAGATTTAAGGAGGGAATTCCAGAGCTGAGAGCCAAGGCAGCTGAAGGCACGGCCACCAATGGTGGAGCAATTAAATTCAGGGATGCATAAGAATTGGAGGAGTGCAGAGACCTCGGAGGGTTGTAGGGCTGGAGGAGGTCTCAGAGATAGGGAGGGGCGAGGCCATGAAAACAAGGATGAGAATTTTGGAATCTAGGCGTTGCCGGACCGGGAGCCAGTGAAGGTCAGCGAGCACAGGGGAGAACGGGATTTGTTTTATTGCTTCATCTTCTACAGAGGAAGTTTCAAAGTGGGAAGTTACATTCATAAGAGTAACCATTAACTTCTCTGGAGAGATTAATAATGGCTTCCTATTCCTCGATGATGATGTCACACTGGTTGCTATGCATTGGTCCAAATAAATAAACAGCTGGAAATGTTAACTTGTGTGGGCTAATTTGAGATTTAATTGAAAGAAGAAACAGGCTTGAAGGAGTGGGTGGGAAACCGGCCTTGCATCTCTGGGATTTGGGTTCAAGTCCAGCCCAACTGATGGGATGAAATTCTCCTCTGTCGGCTGGCTGCAAGAGTCCTCCATGAAATCAGTTTGGATAGTCTCCTTGTGAGCAACAACCTGCACCGCAAATCTGCCTCTAACTGCCATTAGGGTTCCCAACTCTCCTGGAACGACCGGGAGTTTCCCGGAATCAGGGGTTCCTATCAGCGACTTAAATCTCCCACCACGGTGTGCCCACGTGAGCGACAGGCACTTACGTGAGGTACTGTGAATAATTACTAACTGTTAGCCTGGCATCAGGAGGCAGAACGAGCTCTGACTGCATTTGTTTTAAACAGAATCATCCCCCAACCTTTCCCATGGAACTTGTCACTGGCTGCTGCTCAGTGACGTCACCCGCAGAGAGCTGCGACCAATCTGGGGGGGGGGGGATCGAGAGTGGGTGTGAAGAGAGGGAATAGCGGTTTGTGGGGCGAGCGAGACTGGGGAATAGGGGCTTGTTGGGGGTGGGGTTGGGGAGAGAGAGACGTACTGGTGAATAGTTTAGAAATGTTGGCACTGATTTGAGTTTAGGACGATGTACCCAATGTGAATTGCTCCAACCACTGAGCCCACTGCCCTTTCTGTGATCTCTCGGTTTGGTTCAGGTCGGTCTGTACCGGCCGGGTTTGATGTGTGAAGCCCTGGTACAGATCGGCTCTGACTGAGGCTCCCAGTTCAGAGTTGTCACCTTCACACGGAACTGGAGTCCAAACCAGAGCCCAAGGAGATTGGGCTTGTTAAAAGTGGTATTAACTGGGGAGCCTGACCGCACCTTGTGCAGTGCAGGGGATTCTGGCTATGGTTTCAGGGTAAATATCAGCAGGTTATCGGCTTATGACTAGTTACAGGTAGGATATCTGGGCATTACATCTATTACCACCTGTTACATATAGACTATGACAATATAGATAAATGTGAGATATTACATTTTGGTAGGAAGAATAAGGGAGCCACATCCTGCATGGATTATAAAAGTCTAAATGGGATAGAGGAGCAGATGGATCTGGGGGAGCAGATACACAAATCACTAGAAGTAGCCACTCAGGTTAATAAAGCCGTACAAAAGCAAACCAAGCACTGGGGTTCATTTCTGGAGGGGTGGAATTGAAAAACAGAAGATATGTTAAACTTATATTGACCCTTGGTTAGACCAAAGTTGGAGTACGATGAACAGTTCTGGTCTCCATATTATAAAAAGGATATAGAGGCACTGGAGAAGGTGCAAAGATGATTTACTAGGATGATACCAGAATTGAGAGGCTTTACCTATCAGGAAAGATTGAGCGGTAGGGAGGGAGGAGGCTCATGCGGAGCAGAATCACTGGCATAAACCTGTTGAGCCGAATGACCTGTTTCTGTGCTGTACATTCTATCAGTGAGTTATCATATTACTGGTGGTTACGAGGGGAATCTGAGTTTTACCATTATTAGTTATCAGTGTAACTTCAGTGAGTTACCATTAGTTACTGGTAGAATCGAAGATTCACCCGCCCTCGGTTTTCCCCCCCTTCCCCCGCCCTCGGTTTTCCCCCCTTCCCCCGCCCTCGGTTTTCCCCCCTTCCCCCGCCCTCGGTTTTCCCCCCTTCCCCCGCCCTCGGTTCTCCCCCCCTTCCCCTGCCCTCGGTTCTCCCCCCCCCCCCCCTTCCCCCGCCCTCGGGTTCCCCCCCCTTCCCCCGCCCTCGGGTTCCCCCCCCTTCCCCCGCCCTCGGGTTCCCCCCCCTTCCCCCGCCCTCGGGTTCCCCCCCCTTCCCCCGCCCTCGGGTTCCCCCCCCTTCCCCCGCCCTCGGGTTCCCCCCCCTTCCCCCGCCCTCGGGTTCCCCCCCCTTCCCCCGCCCTCGGGTTCCCCCCCTTCCCCCGCCCTCGGGTTCCCCGCCCTCGGGTTCCCCCCCTTCCCCCGCCCTCGGGTTCAACCCCCTTCTCCCCCCCTTCCCTTCTCCCCCCCTTCCCTTCCCCCCCCTTCCCTTCCCCCCCGGCGCGAAACCAGGAGCAAAAATACTCAACTAAAGAGGGCTCAACCATTCTAAGGCAATAATATTTGTAGAAATGATGTGGTCAGATGTCATGTGGTCAGAATGTCACATGATCAAACCACCAGGAATGCCACCAGCCAGAGTAGGCAACCCTAACTGCCACTAAAAGTTCAACATCATTCTTGCCAGGCCTAAGGATGATTGGTGTGGGAATGTCACACTGGGGTGCAGAAGGAAGTGCTCCTATGAAGCAGATTTTTGGGCTAGAGTACAGGGAACTTCACCCCGCATTTATCCATGCAGTGCCGCTCCGCAGACTTGAGCACAAAGTCTAGGCTGACGCTCGAGTGCAGTACTGAGGGAGTGCTGCGCTGTCATCTTTCAGATGAGACGTTAAACTGAGGCTCCGTCTAACCTCTCAGGTGGACGTAAAAGATCCCATGGCACTATTTCAAAGAAGAACAGGGGAGTTCTCCTCAGTGTCCTGACTAATGTTTATCCATCAACCAACACCACTTAAAAAAGAAACAGATTTTGTGGTTATTTATCACATTGCTGTTTGTGGCATCTTGCTGTGTGCAAATGGGCTGCTGGGTTTCCTCCATTACAACAGTGACTACACTTCATTTAAAACAAAAGTACTTAATTGGCTGTCAAGGCTTTGTCCGTCCTGAGGTAGTATAAACATATAAATGGTAAAAGGGTAGACAGAGGAAGGGTGGAGTCGATTATGGACCAAAAATGGAGATCTTCTTGGCATCTCCACATCATCTTCTTGGCATCTCCACATCATCTTCTTGGCATCTCCACATCATCTTCTTGGCATCTCCACATCATCTTCTTGTGGAGGCAGAGGGCAAGGCTGAGGTATTAAATGAATACTTTGCATCTGTCTTCATGAAAGAAGAGGATGCTGCCAATGCCACAGTAAAGGAGGAGTTGGTAGAGATATTGGATCATTTAAAAATGGATAGAGGAGGTACTTAAAAAGTTGGCAGCGCTCAAAGTAGAAAAGTCACCCGGTCCAGATGGGATGCGTCCTCGGTTGTTGAGAGCAGTGAGAGTGGAAATTGCGGAGGCTCTGACCAAAATCTTCCAATCCTCCTTAGATAGGGGAGTGGTGTCGGAGGACTGGAGGATTGCAAATGTTACACCCCTGTTCAAAAAATGGGAGAGGGATAAACCCAGCAACTACAGTCTAATGTCGGTGGTGGGGAAACTTTTAGGGACAATAATCCGGGACAAAATTAATTGGCATGTGGAAAAGTATGGGTTAATAAATGAAGGTCAGCAAGGTTTTGTTAAAGGAAAATTGTGTTTGACTGTCTTGATTGAGTTCTTTGATGAAGTAACGGAGAGGGTTGATGAGGGTAGTGCGGTGGTTGTTGTGTATGTGGACTTTTAAATGGCATTTGATGAAGTGCCACATAATAGGCTTGTTAGCAAAATTAAAGCCCATGGGATTAAAGAAACTGTGCCAATGTGGATACGAAATTGGCTAGGGGACAGAAAACCGAGTCTTGTGAACGGTTGTATTTCAGACTGGAGGGCGGTATACCCTGGGTGTTCCCCAGGGGTCGGAATTCGGACCACTGCTCTTTTAGATATATTGTAAACAATTTTACAACACCAAGTTATAGTCCAGCAATTTTATTTTAAATTCACAAGCTTTTAGATATATATTAATGACTTGGACTTGGGTGTACAGGGCACAATTTCAAAATTTGTAGATTACACGAAACTTGGAAATGTGGTAAACAATGAGGATAGTAATGGACTTCAGGAGGACATAGATAGATTGGTGAGATGGACAGACAACATGACAGATGAAATTTAATGCAGAGAAGTGTGAAGTGATACATTTTGGTAGGAAGAATGAGGAGGGGCAATATAAACGAAATTGTTCAATTTTAAAGGGATTGCAGGGACAGAAAGACCTGGGGGTGTATGTACACAAATATTTGAAGATGGCAGGGCAATTTGAGACGGTCACTAAAAAGCATATGGGGTCCTTGGCTTTATAATTAGAGGCATAGAGTACAAAAGCAAGCAAGTTATGCACTTCATAAGAAACTGGTTAGGCCCCAGCTGGAATATTGTACCCAGTTCTGGGCACCACACTTTAGGAAGGATGTCAAGGCCTTAGAGCGGTTGCAGAAGAAATTTACTGGAATGGCACCAGCGATGAGGGCCATCAATTACGTGGCGAGATTGGAGAAGCTGGGGTTGTTTTCCTTAGAGCAGAGAGGGTTAATAGAATCATAGAAAGTTACGGCACAGAAGGAGGCCATTCGGCCCATTGTGTTCGTGCTGGCAGAAAAAGAGCTATCCAGCTTAATCCCACTTTCCAGCACTTGGCCCGTAGCCCTGTAGGTTACAGCACTTGAAGTGCGCATCCAAGTACTTTTTAAATGAGTTGAGTGTTTCTGCCTCTACCACCCTTTCAGGTAGTGATTTCCAGACCCCCACCACCCTCTGGGTGAAGAAAATTCTCCTTAGTCCCCTTTTAATCTTTCTACCAATTACTTAAATCTGTGCCCCCTGGTCACTGACCCCTCAGCTAAGGGAAATAGGTCCTCCCTATCTACTCTGTCTAGGCCCCTCATAATTTTATATACCTCAGTTAAATCTCCCCTCAGCCTCCTTTGTTCCAAAGAAAACAACCCCAGCCTATCCAATCTTTTCTCATAGCTAGAATTCTCCAGCCCTGGCAACGTCCTCATAAATCTCCTCTGCACCCTCTCTTGTGCAATCACACCTTTCCTCTTATATAGTGACCAGAACCGTATGCAGTACTCATGCTGTGGCCTAACTTGTGTTTTATACAGTTCTAGCAAAACCTCCCTGTTCTTATATTCTTTGCCTCAGCTAATAAAGGAAAGTATTCCATATACCTTCTTAAACTCCTTATCTACCTGTCCTACTACCTTCAGGGATCTGTGCACATGCACTCCAAAGTCCCCCTCTCCCTCTCAGTATCCTCCCATTTATTGTGTACTCCCTTGCCTTGTTTGCCTTCCCCAAATGCATTACCGTACACTTCTCTGGATTGAATTCCATTTGCCACTTTTCTGTCCACCTGACCAATCCATTGATATCTTCCTGTAGTTTTCAGATTTCCTCTTCACTATCAATCACACGGCCAATTTTTATATCACCTGAAAACTTCTTGATCATGCCCCCTGCATTCGTCCAAGTCATTAATATATACCACAAAAAGCAAGGGACCTAATACTGAGCCCTGCATAACCCCACTGGAAACAGCCTTCCAGTCACAAAAACACCCGTTGAACATTATCCTTTGCTTCCTGCCACTGAGCCAATTTTGGATCCAACTTGCCACTTTTCCTTGGATCCCATGGGCTTTTACTTTTTTGACCAGTCTGCCAGGTGGGACCTTGTCAAAAGCCTTGCTAAAATCCATATAGACTACATCAAACACGTTACCCTCATTGACCTTCCTTGTTACCGCCTCAAAAAAAATTCAATCAAGTTAGTCAGACACGACCCTCCCTTAACAAATCCATGCTGACTGTCCTTGATTAACCCATGCCTTTCTAAATGACGATTTATGGTGTCTCTCAGAATTGATTCCAGTAATTTGTCCACCATTGAGGTTAGACTGACTGGCCTATAATTACTCGGTTAAGAGGAGATTTGATAGAGGTGTTCAAAATCAAGAATGGTTTTGATAGATTAATAAGGAGAAACTGTGTCTGGTGGTAGTAGGATTGGTAAGTGGAGGCACAGATTTAAGGTAATTGGCAAAAGGACCAGAGGCGACAGGAGGAAAACATATTTTACGTGCTGAGTTATGATTATCTGGAATGCACTGCCTGAAAGTGTGGTGGAAGCAGATTCAAAAACAACCTTCCAAATGAAATTGGATAAATACTTGAAACAGAAAAATTTGCAGGGCTTTGGGGAAAGAGCAGGGGAGTCGGACTAATTGGATTAGCTCTTTCAAAGAGTCAGCACGATGGGCCGAATGGCCTCCTCCTGTGCTGTATGTTTCTATGAAAAGCCCCTTATAAATTCAAGTTCTTATCTTTCTTTCTTTACCTGACCTAGGAATGCTTGATGGCTGACATAAGAAAGTCAGCACCAGTTTCGCTCCTAGCAATAACATCCGTCGCCTTGATCAGCATTTTTTTTAAAAAATGGCCTTTGCTTATCGATGCATTAATGACTATCCTGCATTCCAGTGAGCAAACAAAAATTAATGTGGAGAACTGCTAGACAGGCATATGTCTAATGACAAAACTCCCCAGAGCAACAGCAGCTCTCTGTAATATGAAAATACTCACTTTGAAACTTATTTTCACAGAGCAGATGACATGATTTTTTCTTTTAAAAAAAGAATTGGTGCCAGGAAATCAGGGGAGTTTGGGGATTAAATAAGGGCCACAAGATTTAATGTGCCCTGATAGCTCAGCAGGTTTATCCAGCGAGATGGACAGCTCTGTAAATGGATGTTAAAAGATTCCCTGGCACTACTGGAGAAAAAAAGAATCAGAAATCTGTACGTTCTTTTGGTGTCCAGGCCAATATTTATCCCTCAACCAACATCACTAAAACAGATTATCTGGTCATTACCTCATTGCTGTTTGCTGTGTGCAAATTGGCTGCCGCGTTTCCTGCACTACAACAGTGACGACAGTTCAAAAGTACTTCATTGGCTGTGAAGTGCTTTGGGACGTCCTATATAAATGCTAGTTGTTCTTTCTTTCACAGCCAATGAATTATTTTTTGAAGTGCCGTCACTGTTGCCATGTGCCAATTTGCACAGAGCAAGATCCCACAAGCAGCAGAGAGATAAATGACCAGATATTAAATTTTGGTGATGTTGATCGAGGAATAAATGTTGATCAAAAAACCAGGAAAACTCCCCTGCTCTTCAGATAGTGCCGTGGGATCTTTTACGTCCACCTGAGCGAAGAAGATGGGGGGCCTCAGTCCAATGTCTTCCTCGGAAAGACGGAAAGCTCCAAGTCCCTCAGTACTGCAACAATGTCACGACCAATTTCCTTAGTTTACACTTACCTTTGTTTGCTGCATTGTTGGGAGGTGCTGTCATTTGAATGATGGGTTAAACTGAGACCCTGTTTGCTGTCTCAGGTGGACACTGAAGATCCCAAGTCACTATTCTGAGTTCTGCCGGTGTTTCTGGCCAACATGCGACCCTCGACCAACACCACTTAAAAAAAACGATTAACCGCTTGTGCTTGTGGGATCTTGCTGTACGCAAATTGGCTGCCACCCTTGCCCTCATAACAAGAGCGACTGCACTTCAAAAGTGATTCATTGGCTGTGAGGTGTTTTTGATGTCCTGAGGATATAACGAGGCTCTAAATTCATGCAAGTCTTAGATGCTCCAGATGTCTAACATGAAAATGAATCAAATCTTATACCGTACAGTGAGAGAGTGGTTAATAATGCTTGGTGCACATTTTCTGAATTCTGCACATGAATTCGCCTTGATATTAAATATTCCTCCAGCTTAATTAGAGCATGTACAGTATTTAATATATCTGTCCTTGTTCATTTGCTAAAATACATGCTTCACACAGCAATCAAAAGGTCAAACGCTAACTGATTCTGACATCTAAACAAATTAAAACAGCCCATCTTAAAGCAAAACTGCAGCTAAATTTGATTCTGTCGTCATATTGTTGAACCACGGATAATGTTGAGAAAAAAATATATTGGTTTGCGTTCAGCAATGCGCTCTTGTGACTAGTTAATGGCTGACAAAAGTGGACAATGCATCAAAAGCTGACCAGAGGCTCCCCCCCCCCCCCAATAGTTGGTAAAAAGTAGTGTGCTGCTACTCAGTCTAGCAATAAATGTGATGAGATGGTAAACCAAGGACCTGTCTGCCCTCTGCCCTCTCAGGTGGACGTAAAAGGCACCATGGCACCTTTCGAAGAAGAGCTGGGCCACTATTTATCCTTCAACCAAAATCACCAACAACAGATTATCTGGTCATTATCACATTGCTGTTTGTGGGAGCTTGCAAAAGTACTTCATTGACCCGTGAAGCGCTTTGGGACATCCTGAGGTCATGAAAGGTACTATATGATAGCCAAGTTCTTTATTTCTTAAACCATGCAGACGAGCAAGTCCCAGGTTTGATTGGCAGTCTGCGTTGAGTTAGCTCCTCTCAACCAAGGGGCAGCATTTGGAGTGGAACAATTGGCCTGAGCACCCCAGGATTAGGAAAGGTTGGGGGGGGGGGAGCGGGCGGGCGGTGGGGAGGAAAAAGAAATCAGCCAGGGTTCCCGCTCCAAATTGCTGTGCAGTGACGGCTGTGCCTGAGGGGTTGACGGGTGAGGAGTGGAACAGGATCGGCTGTTCTGAGCTATGAAAATAGTTTGTTGATATTCCCTGCCTAAACTCGCGCATGAAGACTGGCCTCTTGGGTGAAACGTAACCCAACGAGCAAAAGAGGGGAAGAAAAACTTGTCAAAAGGAAAAGGCTGCATCACATTAAACTGTAATGAGAAAAAATGACAGCTGTTGAGGATTTGGAGGAAACCAAAAATGCCCCTGACTCCTTCACCGAGTACCTAAACATTGGTAATTCAAATGGATTGCAAAGCATTGCTCGAGATTCTGATCATGTTATAAGATGCTGAGGTGCCTGCATGTTTGCTGTAGTGGAACGAATATTTACTTTGCAAGAGTTTAGAGACAGGACATTCTGTAGCCAAGGAGCAGAGAACAAGTAATCGCGTTTTATCCCGTAATCTCTTGTAACATCCGCGATGAATGTAGGTCCTCGGGAGCAAATGGCAACTCAATGTATGGCAAAAATATCATGTCAGCAAATTTCAGTTATACGCAGGGGGGAGAAAAGACTTCAAAATAATGATTTCTAACAGGAACACGAGACCAGAGTGAAGAGAAAGCCACTGTGCTTGTCAATGAGATTGGTATAATTGTCTGCATAGAATAGAGATCACAGTGTTCTGGAATCGTTATGTGCTGTCTCGGTCCTAAGCTCTGGAATTCCCTCCCTAAACCTCTCTGCCTCTCTACCTCTCCTCTTTTAAGTCAATCCTTAAAACTTACCTCTTTGATCAAGCTTTTGATCACCTGTCCTAATATCTCTCTATGTGGCTCGGTGTTAAATTTTGTTTGCTAATGCTCCTGTGAAGCGCCTTGGGGCATTTTACTACCTTAAAGGCGCTATATAAATGCAAGTTGTTGTTCTTGTCCTGTAGCTAAAATAGGCTATTCACGTGCTTAAAGTCCAACCGGTTAGTACCAGTTCTGAGAGAGGGTGGCGGGGTGTACAAATTTAGACAGGACTTCTCCCGCGGAAGAGCTGTGGAAACTCCGATGCTTATGCCCTTTATTCCGGGGTTCCCGTCCCTCCTAACCCTGTTGGTTTATAAAATCTGAACTCTGCTGGGACCCTGGTCCAAGTGCTGAATGTTATAAAATAAACAAGAGTTTTTTTTGGAGGTTAAAAGCCCAGGTTCGTTCTTTGAAGCTCCCAGATCTTTTAAGGCTATGGTTGCCAACTCTGGTTGGACATATGCCTGGAGGTGCCATCACATGACCTCCTCCCTCCAACCGCCCTGCCTTCACACTCCTGCCATTGGCTGCCCAACATGTCAATTCTCACGGCGCAGCGCCTTCCCACAGCCAATTGGAAAGCGAATAGACTCTCCATTACCCGATTGGATGATTCTTGACTCTCAGTCAAACAACCATTTTTCCCCATGGCTGATATTTTTACAACTCATAAACAAAAGGGTTCAAAGAAAATTAAAAAGAACCCACTTTTTTGTTACCCCAATGACTTTTCTCCTGGGTTTGCTCACAGCAGTATCTTGGAGATTAGTCATTAATTCCTGGAGACTCTCAGGCAATCCTGAAGGATTGGCGACCCTCTTTTTAAGGCTAATGTCTAAAATGGCGGCCGATGGAAATAATATGGAAATAATTTTTAAAAAAGCTCTTGTGACTTTCTACGACATCACTCGCTGTCGTCCTATTTGGTTTTCATGTGAATAATCATTGTGTAATATTAAATCACACCGCAACACAAAATTCATTGACGAAAAAATGATATGGGTTACACACTGAAGGCCAGATTTCTTTAGTCATAAATTTGTAAAGCAGATTTACAGTTTGTTTATTTTCCTTTGTGATAGCCCACACTCGGACCTGTAGGGCTATGTCAGTGCAAGACTTGCATTTCTATAGCATCTTATTGTGTCTCGTGGAAATGTCTCAAAACATTTCACTTCCAATAAATTATGTTTGAAGTACAATGCTCGCACAAAATGAAATGTTGAATATGCTGCCTGGGAAATCTTGACCGCCAAGAGTGGTGATTGTATCAGTTCTTCAATATTCCCTTGCTGTTTTTACTATTCTGGGAGTTGGGCTCTGTTTAGTTTAGGCCCTGTATAGTTAGTTCTTAGGAAGGAACAACATAGGGACAGAAGAAGGCCGTTCAGCCCCTCGAAACTGTTCAGTCATTCAGTTAGATCATGGCTGATCTGTATCGTAACTCCATCTCCCTGCCTTGGTTCCGTAACCCTTAATACCGTCGTCTAACAAAAATTTATCAATCTCAATTTTGAAATTTTCAATTGACCCACCCCCAGCCTCAACAGGTTTTTGTGGGGGGGAGGGGGGGAAGAGTTCCAGATTTCAGTTGCTCATTTTCAAACAATGTTGCTTCATGTTAAAATATAAATTGGATATCTCAGGTCATTTGAAGAACGGTATTAACTTTGAGAGTGTTGTTGGGCTTTGGTATTCCGGCCTCCTTATTGCCTGTGGTATTTGCGTCATCTTATTATGAATTCATGAGCTGGCATGGGCAGGGTGAAGACTGTGCTATCAATTGCTGAAAATTCTGCTTCTGATTAGGACTGAAATAAGCGTTTCAAGTTATCTGCAGATGGAAATTTTTAAGTTTTGACTCACGCGAATCCACTTCACTGGCAAGTCAAGCGCTACCGTTATTACCTTTGACACATCATGTTGAACACCATTCCACACTTGTGTCCCAAACAATAGTTCCAGTCCGTTCCTTTTTTCTCCCCTTGGGCAGCTCACACACAATGTTCGTGAGTTATTCCGCCTTGCGCTTCCAAGCGGCATTTAAAAGCTTGCTTTGGCCCAGACCACCCAACGTGCTGGAGTGTATCAGTGGCAATTTACGGTTACAAGTGTTCCAAGAGGATTTCTTTTGCTGGTTGTGTCTTGTTATGGCAATTGGGGAGAAGTAGGAATGGGTTATGGGGTGGGGTGGTGGGGGGGATCAGGGTAGAAAGAGCGACATCATGTAATGCTTTAGGTCTGACTATGAATGAGACTCGAGTGAATTTTCACCTCTGGGATCTGGGTTCAAATCCAGCGAAGACTAATGGGATGATGGTTTCCTCTGTCTACTGGCTCAAGAGGGTTATTTGTGAGATGAGTTTGGGCCTATAGCACAAAATGGCTCATGGAATGTTGACCTTTATCTCAAGGGGGCTGGAATACAGAGGGGGAAGTTATGCTTCAATTGTACAGAACTTTGATCAGAGCCCATCTGGAGTACTGCGTCCAGTTCTGGGCACCGCACCTCAGGAAGGATATGTTGGCCTTGGAGGGGGTGCAGCGCAGATTCACCAGAATGATAATGGGGCTGAGAGTGTTAAATTATGAGGACAGGTTTCATAGACTTGGCTTGTATTCCCTTGAGTATAGAAGATTGAGGGGGTGATCTGATCGAGGTGTTTGAAATGTTAAAAGGATTGGATGGGGTGGATAGAGAGAAACTATTTCCTCTGATGGGGGAATCAAGAACAAGGGGATATAATCTTAAAATTAGAGCTAGGCCGTTTAGGAGAGAAATCAGGACGCACTTTTTCACACAAAGGGTGGTTGAGGCTGGGGGACAATTGGAGCTCTCGAGGCTGAGATCGATAGATTTTTGTTGGGTAAGGGTATCAAGGAATATGGAACAAAGGCAGGAAAATGGAGTTGAGGTGCAGATCAGCCATGATCTAATGGAGTGGCGGAGCAGGCCCGAGAGGCTGAATGACCTACTCCTGTTCCTTTTGTTATTACCCCTGATTCAGCACGAATTGGTAATGTCATTCAGGCAGGCCTCAGGAAGGCTGGTGCAGGAAATGGAGAAAATTTCGCGTCGGTGCACTTCGGAGGTTGAGGCTGAGCTACGTCTTTGGCGCCGAGTAGATGGAGCTTTGCTTTGCCTCTTGACTGCACCGTACCTGACCTGGATGATTTCGGGGCCGAGAGGGTTGAATTATGAGGACAGGTTGCATTCCCTTGAGTATAGCTTGCCACTGGATGCCCGAAATGAAAAGTGTTCCACCTGGAGCACAAAATCCCACGCAAGAAATGGAAATAGCGAAGAGCCAGAAGTGTAAACCAGAGTCGAGATCTGCTGCAAAGTTTTATTTGCCTGACTTGAGCGAGTTCACTGTTATGCTTGACTTTCTGCTTCGGCTGGACAGATCCGATTGTTCTTCAATTTCTTCTTTTGTTTTCTAACACAACAAAAAAAACACCCTTTTTGGAATCCCATCTTTTTTCACTTAATCTCGTTGTCAAACCTTGGGCTGAGATTTTCTGTTCAACCTCTTTTTTTTTTCTCTCTCCCCCCCCCCCCCCCCCCCCCCCCCCTTCTCCCTCTCTCCCTCCCAGTACTACTGATGACTTAATGTGGGACAGATCCTGGATCATTATTACTTCATTTGGAAGCCATATGTGTACACTATGAGGCAATCTGAATATTGATTCATTGAATCACTGAGAACTGTGATTAATGGCCCGGGGATTCTGAGCAGCCAGCCGAAAGCTGCAGAGATTACAATTTCAGCTGCTATCGATTTCATGTCATATTTCAGTGCAAGAGGGAGAGGGTGGGGGGTGGTGGTGGGGGTGGGGGATTACACTCTAATCCCACGGTTTTAAGCATTAACACAAAAAAAAACTTCTACGGTGCAATTGTCGGAAGAGGGCCTAAACATGAAGAGGTGATGTGAAGTGTGAGCTTTGCCTTGTTTATTTGTGGTAGAAAATGAATTCAAATTCGCACTGCGAACACTGGCAGAAAAGGCATTGCGAGTAAGTTAGCCCTGCCGGCTGATGTGTTTATCAGATTGCAGTCATCCTACGGTTATGGCAAAATGAAGGATGCCAGTGCTTTAAACTCCCCTGGATTATGGGTGTTTACTGTGTAGCTGATGTGCTTTGCTGGAAAGTGGAGTTATATTAGCCTGTCAGCTGCAGATGTCAGCTCTTGGCCTCTTTTCCCCCCCCCACCTCCACCTTTCATTCCCTCCCCTCCCCCCCCCCCCCCCCCCCCTCTCCTATGTCAAGCAGAGAAAGGTCATATAAAGTGTCAGCAGCAAGAATGCATCCAAGTCAGCTGGCAGGCACTTCTGTACTATGTCTATCCCGCGGAAGAGGCACAACGTGATCACTGTGGCTGCCATTTGTCTGTCGTAACTTGGTAGGAATTCTCTGCTGCTCAGTAAAGGCTGGAGAGAAAAAGAAATGACATGACTTGCTGGAGGGAAATGGATCTCCTAAAGCCTGTCAAGGCTGTCACCATGTAGTGTGCCTCAGCAACAAGACTGCAGTGTCATCAGCGGACTTGAGATCTGTGTTGTTCTTGGTAAGGGCATGCTGAGATCTGTAACAGTCGCTCTCTTTATACTGTGGGGATGGCAGACGTGGATTACGATTCAGATGAGTTGTCATTTCTCTGCTGCTGAAAGGACAAGTAACCTTTCCATAGACTGTCTGTAAAATACTTTTTTTTTTAAAAAAAAAGAAGAGAATGACCTCCTATTGTGAAAGAAGTGGAGGCCAAAGAATGTTCGGTGAGGAAAATAGAAAAACAGATCCATTGAAAGGTTTGTGGCACTTCAATGTATTTCACATATTGTGAGCTTAGATCAGTGAATGCGGAATGGCGCCCTAAGCTGACACAAGAGAAAGATGGTCATTTTATTAAAGGGAGTCCGGTGAAATAGGTGAGCTTTAAGACTATCAATGAAGCTGACCTAATTACCAGATGCATGGGGATATAGGAGAGACAGCCACCCACAGAAATGGAATTGGAGGGCCGAGTTTGGCCCTGAGCTTGTGGCTCTCATTACTTTGAGAAGGCAGATTAACCCTATCGAGTCAGCTGCAGGAGTTAAAGGAGAACTGAGGGGACAAAGACAAGACCCCTCGGGCCAACAGAACTAATTGCTTGGAGGACTTCTGTGCAATCTGCCATCCCCTGGGGACACGTGTCCTCTGTTCCTAATCCATACCCAACTCTCTTGGGCAGAAGCCCTTGTCATGAGAGAGGAGAAGGTCTACGGTTGATAGAACAGATGCCTCGCATTGATAAAACAACTGGTGTGACTGAGCGGATTAGCGTTAATGTATATTTGGACACTACAATGCCGAATTTCGATTTTGGGGGCTCGCGGTTATCATTTGCATTTGCGCCTGTAGGTTATTGTATAACTGCATTTTGCCTTGCACGGCATATTACTATGTTGAATCTGTTGGGTAACGTCTTTGTGCTATTGTTTGGCTGTTTATATGCACAGTACATGGATGCATTTATCAGGCTGCTCCAGACTTCGCTACCATTGATGTACCACTTCACAGAGAGAACCCAGTTGAGTGCATGGAACTTACTCTGTCTTTTTACTCTGGACTGGGTCACCTCGGTCAAGCTGCACTGTTACCAGCATTCACCTTGCCAATGCTTGAGAGCTGGACCAGGAGCATGCCTTTATTTATAATGCAGAGCGAAGAGATTTAGGGGGAACATATTGAGTGTTCAAAACCCTACAGAATAGGAGAGTGGGAGTCTGGGCTCTGGCAAGAAAAATTGTTAATTTCATGCCTTATTGGTTGCTAGAAACTTCTTTGCATCGTAGAATCATGGCATGCTACAGAACATTCGACCCAGCTCCACATGAGCTATGTCGTCTATTCCCACTCTCCTGCTCACTCCCCATACCTCTTTTTCAAGCAACTATCTAATTCCCTTTTAAAAGCATTTACGGCACCAGCTTCAACAATGATTTATGGGGAAAATTTTACTGACCTTCCCTTTTGTGCTCATCTTAAACTTGTTCCTTCTCATTACTGTCTTGTCAACCAGAGTAACAATCTTATCACAATTCACCTTATCATAACTCTTCATAATGCTCTATCAGGTCATCTCTTAACCTTCTCAGGTCTACTGAAAATAAAGCCCTAACTTCTCAGGCCTCTCCTTATGTCTATAACCTCTCTTCACTGACAACATTATTGGTGTTGCCTGCAATGAAGCTCACTCTTTTCCCAGATCTCAGAGTTTTAATTCTAGTCAGTTATTTCTGCCTCTTCCTCAAGATACTCTTAGTGCAGCATTTCCGTGGGGATTTATATTTAAGGAATGAGTCCAAATCTGGGTTCTTCTTCAGGACGTCCCAAAGCGCTTTACAACCAACAAAGTACTCTTTGAGTTGTAGTCACTGTTATAATGTAGGAATTTGAGCACAGCAAGGACCCACAAGTAACAATGGTTTAGTGATGTTGTTTGAGGGATAAGTATTGGCCAGGCCACGGGAGAACTCCCCTGCTGTTCTTTGAAGAGTACCATGTGATCTTTTACGTCCACCTGAGAGGGCAGACAGGGCCTTGGTTTAATCTCTCATCCGAAAGATGGATTTAAGTGCAGAAAGAGAAGCACGAGTTTGGAAGTTTGAAAACAGAAATGGAGACTGTCAGAAACATGCAGCAAAGTCTGTCGGCATTTGAAAGAGAGTGATGGTTTAATGTCCCGAGGTGGGTCGGTTCTGATAGTCTAAATTTGGGAAAATTCACCAAATACCTCCAGTTGCTCCAAGTCATGTTCTGGACATGAAGGGTGAGTGGGTCTTCCTGGGTCACCTGTCCTAATGTGTCCTTCTTTGGCTCGGTATTCATTTTTGTCTTGTGAAGCACCTTGGGATGTTTTTCTGTGTTAACAGTGCTATATAAATGGAAGTTGTTGTTGTTGCATAACTTTAGATCCAAAGTTCTATTTCCACTGGCAGCTGGAGAATGGGTGACAACCCCAAAACCACAGGTAGGGTTTGGGCGGATAACCTGAAAGGACAGTTGAAAAGATTCGGGGGTAGAAGTTCCGTGGATGTTCCAGGATCTCCCGCCATAACTTCGGCAGAGTATCAGTGGAATTACCCTAAGAATTGGCATAAAGGACCATTTACGCCGTTTCTCTGAAGTTCCTGCCAAAGTTACGGCGGGAGAACCTCCATGGGAATTCCAGTACAGGTCTCGGGAAGACTTTTATCTAAGGCAGGAAGGAGAGAGAGCGCCGTAGGAAAGCGGATGGGGTTTGGGGAAGTTGCGGGGAGGTGGGGAGTTTGTAGAGGAAGCTCCACAAAGTAGAGCCAAGATGGGTGAAGGCTGCGAGCAGTGGAGTGGAGAGAGTACCAGAAAGAATGTAGGACCATCGGGGCACATGAATTTTAGTGAAAGCAAACTTAGAACCGATGTCGAGAACTTCTTCACTCAGTGATACATTTTTGGACGGGTAGAAGAGATATTAGGGGTGATTTTATGATCCAGTGCTTCCAGTGTGGAACCACGTTCGTGGGAAGCAAAGTTCTGAAAATCAGGGCTACATCTCCATCCTGCACTCCCTGCAAACACAGAGAGTGCACAATGACCCGTCGTAACACAGGAGCAGCATCCCTCCAGTACCTCACACAATCATTCACGCGTGAGCTAAATTGATAAGTGTTGGCTGACTATACAACTAAGGTGGGAATCAGGGCCCAACCTGATACTATCCTCACTGGTTATCTGCACGTGGTGCTTTCTAGCAGGCCAGGAGTCAAGGACAAGAACCCTGGCTAATTTTCCTTCCCTCCCCCAGGAGCATTGAAGCCAACCCTGCTCCCACCCAAGCTGAGATCCGCCAGCTAAGCACAGACCAGGAACGGAAGCTGGGACCTCTCAGTTGGTATGGAGTAGTACTGCAGAAGGTGTCCCTTTAGTTGGTAGGCCATTGGAGGGAGCATATCATTTGTCGGAGTCAATGCATTCAGGAGTGAAGCAGAGAAAATTGGGAGGGAAAATATGTCAATTGCAAATAGTGTATTGGATCATTAAAGATCAGTTTCTGCCAGGTCGTCACCATTTTGACGCCGAAGGTGATATATCTTTGACAGACCATAATTTTTCGTGAGAGACCATTTTATTGATGCCTGGCTCTGCGAATGCTTTAGATTGTTCATAAGATGCGTCACAAAAGGAAGACAGACATCCCATAGTCGCTTCTCAGTGTTTACCTTGGTAAAGAATTTCCTTTAACTGGGGCACATTCTCACTGCATGACTCCCCTCATTGTGCAGCTTTCCAACTCGTACTTTCATGTTGTCTCCGCTGTTTGTTTTGACTTACTTATTTGCTCGGGTCAGTAAAGGTTGGGGGCGCAACAATAGAAGGAGCTTGGAAAGGAGAAGAGTTAGGGAAACAAGCGAGCCAGTCTAAACACACAGCGCGAGGGATCGGGTTGCAGCTAAAAACTTCCTAAGTAGTTGCACTCTGTGATATCTGATCAGCCTCCTGCCTGTAAAACGCTCCCATCAGCAGAAAAAGGATTGTTGCCAGTCAGTCGAAGGTGGTCCACAGAAAGCCGGGTCATTGGGGACTGAAATACCAGCAGTGATCCACCTTTAGATTGGCTCGCGGCAACATGATATGCATTACCTGTTTGTTTATTTGTTTGCTAGACTGGTTGTCTTTGTAGCTAGTTCAGTCCCCAATTACATGGTCTGAAAGCTGGCTCTGTCATCGGTCTCTCCCCGATTCTCAATAGACACAGGAGGCCAGGGAGCTCCATCGAAGATCGGTATGTCCGCAGATTTATCTTCACATGGACCTGCGTGGTTAATCAGTCGGGAGGCTTTTTTATTTAGCCCCCTCCCAAGGTTCTGAATTGACTGCTTGCTTGCTGAGTAAATTGTCACAGGCGCTGCTTGTTCTCTTGTACCTGATCCACCATTGGCAGCCGTGCCTTCAGCTGTCTCGGCCCTAAGCACTGGAATTCTCTCCCTAAACCTCTCCGCCTCTCTACCTCTCTCCTTTTAAGACGCTCCTTATAAACCTACATCCTAGACCAAGCATTTGGTCACTTGTCCTAATATCTCCTTATGTGGCTCAGTGTCAATTTTTTGACTGCTAGCGCTCCTGTGAAGTGCCGTACTACATTAAAGGAGCTATATAAATGCAAGTTGTTGTTGATCCAAGTGACTGTTCTTCATGTGTGAACTGAGGAGTCATTCATACAGGTGAACGGAGAGTTGGATGTGGAGACCGCATTTACACAGCAGTAAGGGATCTGCAGTTCTGGCTGCTGGGTTTGGGACTTCACTTTAAGAACATTGGGACAGCAGTAGGCTATTCAGCCCCTCGAGCCTGTTCCGCCATTCCATTAGATCATGGCTGATCTGTATCTTAACTCCATTTATCTGCCTTGGTTCCATATCCCTTGATATCTTTACCAATCAATTGCAGTCGTGCTATTTTCAATTGACCCCCAGCCTCAACAACATTTTGGGGGAAGAGAGCTCCGGATTTCCATTACCCTTTGTGTGAAGATGTGCTTCCTGACATCACCCTTTAACGGCCTAGCTCTAATTTTGCCCCCTTGTTCTGGACTTCCCCAACCAAAGGAAATAGCTTCTCTCTATCTACCCACCTTTGAGTTCTCAGTGCCAGGGGGTTAGTTGGATCACTAATCAAACTCCGAGTGTACACTACCAACTTTAATGTCACAGTGATGGAGAACCTGACACCGGGTGTGTCGGACTATTCGATCATGAGAATCATTGTAGCTGAGCCTAATCTTGTCATCGGCGACACCCACTCTTTGTCTGGCAGAATACGCCCTCCGAAATTTATTACCCCCACCCCCCCCCCTTAGCCAACGTGTACTGAGGCCACATCTGGCATCCTTACAACGAGGGCGGAGGGTGGGGGATTAAACCTGTAACTTTTTGGTCTGTGCGGTTCAGTTATATGCTGGCTTTACCAACTGAGCTTTCAGAAGAGGTTACAAGGCTTTCTCTTAATGCGTAGCTATCTGATTAATATGGCTTTTTTCAACCACATGGGCCAATGTGCCGTTACAATAAAAGATCATTCATTAAGGATCTTTAACTGGACAAACGATGCTTCGCGTTGCGAGATGAATTTTAAATTTGATTGAACTTCTTCGACCAATGCAGCGGTGGTAACAAGTCATATTGTTTCCTTATTTTAGACTTGAAGAGTAATGAAGCAAACCATTAGCGTCCATTGCACGGAACATCAGTAACCAGATGTGCTAAACAGTATCTGCCAAAAAACATTATAAAGGGAAAGAAGATGTCATCATCTGTCTGGAAGCTTTGGACCCTGTGGTGGTTTATCGTCCTGGGTGGGTGGTTACCATTTACCAAAGGTAAGATCTAAATCTTGCTGTTCAATGTTGATGACATTTTTGGGAGACCACGTGTTGTTGTTGTTGTTGTTGTTGTTGTGAATGTTTTCATAGGTTAAAAAGTGAAACCAATTCTTTTATTTGGGGATCTACCTGCTCCCCGTGTCCAAACGCGCACCAAGTCCCGTTCACACTGTGTTAGCTGACCTACATTGGCTCCCGGTCCGGCAAAGCCTCAATTTTAAAATTCTCGTCCTTGTTTTTAAATCCCTCCATGGCCTCACCCCTCCCTATCTCTGTAACCTCCTCCAGCCCTACAGCCTTCCGAGATCTCTGCACTCCTCCAATTCTGGTCTCTTGAGCATCCCTGATTTTCATCGCTGCACCATTGGTGCCCGTGCCATCGGCTGCCTAGGCCCGAAGCTCTGGAAATCCCTCCTTAAACCTCTCTGCCTCTCTCTCTCCTCCTTTGACGCACCTTAAAACCTACTCTTTGACCAAGCTTTTGGTCATCTGACCAAATATCTCCTTATGTGGCCCAGTGTCAAATTTAGTTTGATAACACTCCTGTGAAGTGCCTTGGGACGTTTTACTACCTTAAAAACACTATATAAATGCAAGTTATTGTTTATTAACAGCAACAGATATCTTTTAGAAGGCTCCTTGAAATCCCACAACCTATAGAACCCATTGAAAAGATACAGCACAGAAGGGGCCATTCGGCCCATCGTGTCCGCGCCAACTCGAAGAACAACCAGGTTCCCGTTCTAATCCCACCTTCCAGCACCCGGTTAGCACTTTAGGTGCAGGTCCAGGAACTTTTTAAAAGAGTTGAGGGTCCCTGCCTCTACCACCAATTTGGGAACCTCTGGTAAAGTGCACTGCTTTGATGGTTTTCTTATGAACAAACAATCCTCTTTGGATGGATTCGTAGAATTACATAGAAATTTCAACACGGAAACAGGCCCTTTGGCCCAACCAGTCCAGATTGGTGTTTATCCCTCCGCATCCTAATCCCATGTGCCCACCATATCCCTTTATTCCCCTTTCCTTCAACAACCTATTTAACCTATTCTTAAATGTTGACTTGGTCTCTACATCAATCACTGGCCATTCCATAGCCTTTCAAACCTCTGTGTTAAAAAAAACTTTCTCCTGCTCTCTGTCCTGAATCTTTTTTTTACATTTAATCTTATATCTATGTCCCCTTCTTCTGGACCCCTAAATCACTGGAAACAGTCTACTTCCATCTAGTCTGAAACATTCTTTCATAATTTTAGATAGATCTCTATCAAATCACCCCTTAATTTCCTGTGTTCCGATGTTAATTTCCTCTGTTCTAATGAAAACAGCCCTAGTTTTTCCAAGTTTTTGTATGTCCTTACACAAGGTAGCATCCTAGTGAATCTGTGCTGTGCCCTCTCCATTGCCTCAATATCCCTCCTATAATGTGAGACTTTATATGGCACTTTATATTTATTTATAGAATTTGTGCTCACTGGAGTGAGGGATATCAGTAATAGAGAAATGTGGTGAATCGTTTTCTACTTTGGCCAGTCTTCAAGGAAGGAAGCTTGAAGGACTCCTAGTTAACTACAGCATGGCCAGACACCCTGCTATCGTGGAATCATACAGCACAGAAGGAGGCCATTCGGCCCATCGTGCCTGTGAGCAATCCAATTAGTCCCACTCCCCTGCTCTTTCCCCATAGCTGTGCAAATCTTTCCCCCTTCAAGTATTTATCCAATTCCCTTTGAAAGTTATCATTGAATCAGATTCCACCGCCCTTTCAGGCAGTGCACTCCAGATCATCATAACACCCTGAGTAAAAACATTTCTCCTCATCTCCCGTCTGGCTCTTTTGACAATTACCGTAAATCTGTGCACTCTGGCTACCGACCCACCCGCCAATGGAAACAGTTCCTCTCTATTTACTCTAACAAACCCCTCCTCACATTTTTGAACACCTCCATTAAATCTCCTGTGACCTTAACCTTAAGGAGGACAATCCCAGCTTCTCTAGTCTGTCCATATAACTGAATTCCCTCATCCCTGGTACCATTCTGGTAAATCTCCTCTGCACCCTCTTCAAGGCCTTGACATTCTGCCTAAAGTGTGGTGCCCAGAATTGAACACGATACTTCAGCTGAGGCCTAACCAGTGACATATAAAGGTTCATCATAACCTCCTTGCTTTTGCACTCTACGCGTCAACAATGTGAATGGACAGCAACCTGAGGGGAACATTCCTTAATTGCATTACTGTGAATGTTATCTATTTCCCACCTAATATATTCTTGCTGTTTCTCTTGGCATGAGTACAAATTTAGTGCAGTTTGGTGCAAAAATACCGGGCAATTTTGTGCTGTAGACTCTCACCGGAAAGGGTTGCTCAATAGGGCAGGACAACTCATTTCACTTTGGACATAAGGTTGCAAATTGGATCAAACCCAGGGCCCAGAAGTGAAAGGACAGCGTCCAGTCACACTGCACCTCCCGGGCCCCGACTGTTGGATTTTTTTTTTAAAAAAGAGCAAAACATTTTCAAAAGATTTCAAACCAAAAAGAAATCAGAAAAAGGCTGGCAATGTGCCCACAGATTCATCAGCATTTGAAGGAGAAAAGATAGGGGCAGCGATGCTGAATGAACAGCTCCTAAGTACACCCTAGCTAATGGAATGTTGAATGTGGATGAACCCAACCATCGCTTAACTTTTCTTGCTTTTTCAAATAATTAAAAAGAAAGAGAGACTTGCACTCTTGCCTCTGAATCAGAAGATTGTGGATTCAAGTCCCATTCCAGGGACTTGAGCACAAAATCTAGGCTGACTCTCCAGTGCAGTACTGAGGGAGTGCTGCACTGTCGAATGTGCCGCCTTTCAGATGAGATGTTAAACTGAGGCCCCGTCTGCCATCTTAGATGGAAGTAAAAGGTACCATAGCACCATTTCAAAGAAGAGCACGGGAGTTCTCCTCGGTGTCCTGGCCAATATTTATCCCTTAACTAACACCAATTATCTGGTCATTATAAGATTGCTGTTTGTGGGACCTTGCTGTGTGCAAATTGGCTGCTGCGTTTCCTACATTACCACTGTGGTTACACTTCAAAAAGTTCGTCGTTGACTGTAAAGTGCTTTGGGACATCCTGTAGGCCGTGAAAGGTGCTATATAAATGCAAGTGTTTCTTTTTCTTAATTTTAATATCGCCTTTTGTGTCGCCCCAGGACGTCTCAAAGCACCTTACAGCCAATGAAGTACTTTTGAAGTGTAGTCACTTGTAATGACTCAATTTTTGCACACTGCGAGGTCCTACAAACACCAATGATCGAAGGATCGAACATAACGACCATCTCGGGTTTGTACGGTTCAGTTGTATTCTGCTGTAACCTTGTAAGCCACTAGCGGAGCCACAGAGGTGCTGACATTGCCTGCGGTTGCCCTTTAAAGGCGTCAAAACCTTTCTTTAATAAAAGGGATAAGAGCCAAATCAGGCACATTTAATTTTCGTTGTGACATTTTTGTTTGTAAGTAACGGTTTGCTGTGCTCACATTCAATTCACATCAGTGTATTTGCGTGTTGCTAAACAAACAGAATTTCCCAACAAAGCTGCATTGCTCCCACCTGAACGAAGACACTGACTTTAAGGATGTTTTACTGGGGAATATTTGTTTTCCAGTTTTTTAATTAATAATCACAACGATACAAAATTGTTTGCAGTTATTCTGTGTGACTTGGCTGCTAAACTTTTTTTTTAAAGTTACTGCTTATCTGTTCATATGTCAAAGCAAAGCAAAATAAACCACAGATGCAGTCAAAGCAGTGGATTCCTTCAAAATAATCGGCCTGACTTTGTGTGTGCTGGGAGCTTAATGACAGCACAATTCCATTCGTGTATTATCCCAGAGGCAGTCAGTAGCTGAGGCACTTACTGGGCCTCAGGGCTGCCAATGGCCTCAGGGCTACAACTAGGCCTTGGCCTCCCAGGTTAGGGAGAGGGAAAGTGCCCCAGGAAAACCCTGCTGCTGATCACAACCTACTGACTCCTGCTGGAGGTGTGGGGCGCAGGTGTTGGATGAGGACGGGATCCGACTCGTGATGCCACCCAGGGTCAAATAGCCACTCAGCATTCACTGACTGGGCTCGCATTGACGAATGGCCACTTGGGCGAGGAGGGCTGACACCTGTGGAATCATATCCCGACAGAGAGCCGTTGCTTTCAGAAGAGTTGGGGGGGGGGAGGGGGGGTGGGGGGGGAAAGAAAGCGAGTGGTTGCAGCGTAACATAGACCTGGTATTCTGTAAGTCATGCGCTGCACTACTCAGCCTTCCAATGGGTTCTGGACACTGAGACCACACAGTGGAGCTTTCTGGGTCACTTGCGTGTCGTGCTCACAGTGCTTCTCCTGGCGAGGAATATCTGACCACAGTACCAGTTAGTCCGGGGCCACGATCTCCCCACGGTGCTCTGTCTTCTTTAAAAGGATGATTATTATTGAGCAACGGGAGGTCTAGCCCCTTAATGGGCTGACGCCCCTCGGGGAACACCATGTTTGAATTGGACTGAACACAGCCAGAAAGTCTAACTTATTTCTCTTGAGTGTAAAATACCAGGAAGACCACAAAACCACACTGCAGAGCAGCGCAGCTGTGGCAGATTTTTTGTGGCGCAACTTTTATTCCCCCCCCCCAACCTCCTTTTGCCCTTTAATCAGCGCGATGCACACCAGGCTTCTGTTTTCTCCTGTGTTTGTGTCTCGATAGGAATAATGAAACCTCGGAGGGAGCTCAACGTAAAGTTTTGAGCAGTTTCATTAATGCGGCAATTTGTGCTTCATCAGAGACCCTACGTACGCGTCTGTGTGTACAGCTTTCTTCTGTACTTTCACCTGCCTTTGTGTGGAAACCAAGCCTTAAGAGATGGCACGAGGATGTTTATTAGGCATCCCTTTCATGAATGTGGAAAGGCTCATTCAGAGCTGGGAGTTCTCAACATGCTACATCAGGGGGTGGGCGGTGGGGGGGGGTCCAGTGTGATTTCATAGTCAGCCAGCCGTGTTACTCGGGGTGTGGAATTCCACGGTTGTAACTTATCTCTTCTAAATGTATTTCTCAGTCTTTTATTTCTCCCCGCCTGCCCACCCTCCCTCCAGTTACCTCCCCCTCTTCTCCTGAAGGTGCTGACTCCTCTGTGGTACTGTCTTGTGAGGACAGGCAAGCCCTCCAGTACCTCAACCCAAGTGGCCACGCTTCCGGCCTTAACATAGAAACAGGAGTAGGTCATTCAGCCTCTCGAGCCTGTTCAGTTAATTCATGATGTGGAGATGCCGGTGATGGACTGGGGTTGACAATTGTAAACAATTTCACAACACCAAGTTATAGTCCAGCAATTTTATTTTAAATTCACAAGCTTTCGGAGGCTTCCTCCTTCCTCAGGTGAACGATGTGGAAATGAAATCGTCGAAATGAAATCGCATTTATAATTCACAGAACAATGCTTGGTGATTACAGACAGTTTTTTCAACTGCCCGTTGCCAAGGCAATCAGTGTGCAGACAGACAGGTGTGACCTGCAAGGTCTCAGAATATACAAATCACCAAAAAAAACAACAAACAAAAAAAACAGAGATAGAGAGGTAGAAACATAGAAAAGACAGCAACTGACCCGTTATATTAAAAACAGATAACATTTGTTCGCTGGTGGGGTAACGTGTAGCGTGACATGAACCCAAGATCCCGGTTGAGGCCGTCCTCATGGGTGCGGAACTTGGCTATCAATTTCTGCTCGACGATTTTGCGTTGTCGTGTGTCTCGAAGGCCGCCTTGGAGTACGCTTACCCGAAGGTCGGTGGATGAATGTCCATGACTGCTGAAGTGTTCCCCGACTGGGAGGGAACCCTCCTGTTTGGCGATTGTTGCGCGGTGTCCGTTCATCCGTTGTCGCAGTGTCTGCATGGTCTCGCCAATGTACCATGCTCTGGGGCATCCTTTCCTGCAACGTATGAGGTAGACAACGTTGGCCGAGTCACAGGATTATGAACCATGCACCTGGTGGGTGGTGTCCTCTCGTGTGATGGTGGTATCTGTGTCGATGATCTGGCATGTCTTGCAGAGGTTACCGTGGCAGGGTTGTGTGGTGTCGTGGACGCTGTTCTCTTGAAAGCTAGGTAATTTGCTGCGAACGATGGTCTGTTTGAGGTTGGGTGGCTGTTTAAAGGCGAGTAGTGGAGGTGTGGGGATGGCCATAGCGAGGTGTTCGTCGTCATTGATGACATGTTGAAGGCTGCGGAGAACATGGCGTAGTTTCTCCGCTCCGGGGAAGTACTGGACGACAAAGGGTACTCTGTATCTTAACTGCTTTTCGCCCCCCCCTCCCCCATTGGCTTTACATCCCTAAAAACCCTTGGCTAGCAAAAATCTATCGATCTCTGATTTTAAATTATTAATTGAGCTAGCATCTACTGCTTTTTATGGGAGAGAGTTCCACACTTCTACTAACTTTTGTGTGAAGAAGCATTTCCTAACTTCTCTCCTGAATGGCCTGGCTCTGATTATAACGTTATGTCCCCTTGTCCTGGACTCCCCCACCAGCGGGAAATTTTTTCCCTACTTACCCCATACATTCCTTTCAAAATCCTAAAAACGTCAATCAAGTCACCCCTTAACCTTCTATATCCCAGGGAATGAATGCAAGCCTAGTTTCTGTAAGCTCTCCACATAATCTAACCTAGACATTGAGGGTTAGACCATGGACCATGGTGAGTATTGGACCGTGGTGACCACCCTAGCTGATCCTGAACTTGTCCTCATCTGACGAGCAGATGTGCACTTTTCACCAACGTTTACGATTATAGTGAGCAGGAGCTGTCTGTTTGTTCCTTCCCCCCCCCCCCCTTCACAGTCCTAGGGAGTCTGAGGCCAATATTAGCAACGTCAGCTGAAAGCAACACAGTCAACAAGGACCTAGAGACAAAACGTGGGACCTTCCGGCCTTTTTGTTGTCGTTCTGACACCGGGCGTCAGATTCAGTTCTACTGAGTCTTGCTATGGGAATACTGCTCAAATTGATCCTCATTGACACATTCTCACAAGACGAGAGCTTTGGGGATCAGTTGAGTCAGTGTCGGCCTTAATTCAGTGGGTAACACTCTTACCTCTTGAGTTAGAAAGTCGAGGGTTCAAGCCCCATTCCAGGGGGGAGAAAGGAATAGAAGGATATGCTGATAGGGATGGATGAAGAGGGGCGGGAGGAGGCTCGTGTGGAGCATAAACGTCGGTATAGACAAGTTGGGCTGAATGGCCTGTTTCTGTGCTGTAGTCTCAGTAATCTAGGCTGACAGTTCAGTGCGGTACTGAGAGACTGCTGCACTGTCGGAGGTGCCATCTTTCAGGTGAGACGTCAAACCAAGGCCCCGTCTGCTCTCTCTGCTTGGATGTACAAGATCCCATGAGAAAGAGCAGGGGATTTTTCTCGGTGTCTTGGCCAATATTCATCCCTAAACCAGCATCACTAAAAAACAGATTATCTAGTCATTACCTCAATGCTGTTTGTGGAACCTTGCTGTGTGCAAATCAGCTGGCGTGTTTCTCTACAGTACACCTAAAGTACTTCATTGGGTGCAAAGTGCTTTACGACGTCCTGAGGTGGTGAAAGGCACTATATAAATGCAAGTTCTTATGGTAACTGAATAGGTCAGATTCTGTTTTTATTGCACAGGACTCTTCATGATTTTTACTGATGTTTTGGAGGATTGCATTCAGTGAGTCCGAGCACTTTTAATCAGGGCCATTGGTTTGTGGCCCTCACATGATCTAATTGAACGGCGGAACAGGCTCGAGGGGCTGAATGGCCGACTCCTGTTCCTATGTTACGAATGAAAAAGCAAATTCCTCCAGGGACAGAGTTGGATTATTGGGGCCTGCTGCAGCCCTGAGCAGCAGAAGGAGTATGTGTGAATTCAGGAGTGTGCTTGCAAGAATGTAATAAATAAATACATATTATTTGGGGGTGGGATAGGCGGGGGAGGGTGGGGAGAGAGGGGAGGGTTACTTGAACTGTGAATACAGATTTGCTATCGAACTGCCTCAGCGCAAAATATTTTCTATCATTTATGCATGCCGCTTGAATAATTTAAAGCTGCAGTTCTCCAGAGTTTTAAAAAAAAAAATAACTAATAAATCTAGCACGGTGTTCTTTGTTTTTCAATTTTCTCCCCTCCACTCCTGGAGCCGCGGAGAATGCCGTTCCACAGGTGATGGTCGCGACCTTGTCCGAGAACATGAGCCTAGACCGTCAGAAAAAAGCTAAGAACCACCTTGCATTTGTTTAGCACCTTTCATTACTTCAGGATGCCCCAAGCACTTTACAGCCAACGAAGTACTTTTTTTTTTGATGTGTAGCCACTGTTGTAATATAGGAGACGCGGCAGCCAAGTTGCACACAGCAAGATCTCACAAACAGCAACGTGATAATGATCAGAGAATGTTTTTTTTTTAGTGATGTTGGTCGAGGGATGAATATTTGCCAGGACACCAGGGAGAACATCCCTGCTCTTCTTCGGAATAGTGCTGTGGGATCTTTCAACCCAAGAGGGTAGATGAGACCTCAGTTTAACCTCTCACCTGAAGGACGGCACCTCCGACAGTGCAGCACTCCCACAGTACTGCACTGGGAGTGTCAGCCTAGATTTTTGTGCTCAAGTCTCTGGAGTGGGACTTGAACTCACGACCTTCTGTCTTAGAGAGACGAGAGTGCTACCAACTGAGCCACGGAATCTGACCGTGGCAGGGCATCACAGTCGAGCTTGATTCTGTTTTCACTCAATGCAACCACAAGCATGTGTGTGCGCACGCACTTTCTAAAGTGGGGGGGGAACGGCGGGTTGGTGGGCGTCACTGGTTAGCACTCAAGAATGCTTTCTCCCACCTCCCCCCAGCTGCAAATGCACTTAGGCCAGCTGAGATCAGCTAATGTGGTACAGACTGGGGACCGTGTGATTTGGACGAACATCCTACTGTACCGGCTGGTGCCTTTCGTCACAGAGCCGTTGAACAGCCAGCAATGGTACTCTTAACTGGGGCTGTGTCATGAGCAATCTTTGTTTTTTTTTTTGCGATCCCCACAGTGAGACAGAGGATATGCTGAAGTACGACATCAGAAGTGTGATGCCTACAACGAGTGCAGGCTATATATGAGAATTTAAAAATATCTTCTATATAATTTTGTGCAGGTGTGTATCGACATAAATAGCACAGAGCAGATGCTCGACAGGTTTACGTTACAAGTACCTCCATCGTGACTTAATAAAGTCTTAACGCGGTTTTGTTAACGTGGCAATATCACCTCAGTCTCTTGCGCACTTGTTTCTTGATATAAAGAAAGCTTTCAGAAGATTCTATTTGTCTTTCTCACGACGTACAAATGTAAAATCAATACACGTTTTGTATTTGTCATTTCTATAGATTTAGGAAAAAGAAGTTTTGCGTTTGTTAGCTGTTTTTTTGAGTTGTCTCTCACTCCAGTTGCTTTGATCCAGAGACCGATGCTCAATATAAAAACACGTTTGGGGAACCTCTCCTGACAGCTGTGTGTAGCTCAGCCCCGGAAGCCCCCAGGTTTGGTTCCCAGCCTTTGCCGACCTCTGCAAATGTGCAACAATTTGCTTCAGCGCCCCTCGGTTAGGGAGGGGAAAATTGGTTGGAATTCCGTGTCCTGATCACGTTCCAGATCCCTGCTGTAAATGCGCCTGAATATCTGGATATGCTTTTGTTACCTCCAGACTCGACTAGTCCAACGCTGTCCTGGCTGGCCTCCCATCTCGTACCGTTTGTAAACTTGAGCTCATTCAAAACTCTGCTGCCCGTATCCTAGATCGCATCAAGTCCCGTTCACTCATCACCCCCTGTGGTTGCTGTCCACCAGTGCCTCAAATTTAAAATTCTCATCCTTGTGTTCAAATCCCTCCATGGCCTCGCCCCTCCCTATCTCTGTAACCTCCTCCAGCCCTACAACCCTCCAATTCTGGCCTCTTGCGCATCCCCGACTTCCTTCGCTCCACCGTTGGCAGCCGAGCCTTCAGCTGTCTAGGCCCTAAGATCTGGAATTCCCTCCTTAAACCTCTCCGCCTCTATGCCTCTCTCTCCTCCTTTAAGACGCTCTGTAAAACCTACCTCTTTGACCAAGCTTTTGGTCACCTATCCTAATGTCTCCTTATTTGGCTGGGTGTCAAATTTTGTTTGATAACGTTCCAATGAAGTGCCTTGGGACGTTTTACTATGCTAAAGGCGCTTATGTAAATGCAAGTTGTTCCTATTGTTTGAGGACGTACCCAACGTTCAGAGGAGATGTTAAATGGAGGCCCCCGTCTGCCCCCTCAGGTGAATGTAAAAAAAATCCCAGGGCACTATTTCGAAGGAGCGCAGGGGAGAGTTCTCCCCGGTGCCCGAGCCAATATTTATCCCTCAACCAGCACCTTTTTAAAAAGACAGATTATCTGGTCATTGTCACATTGCTGTTTGTCAGATCTTGCTGTGTATAAAGCGGCTGCCGAGTTTCCTACATTGCAACAATGATTACACATCAAAAGGATTTCGTTGGCTGTATAGCGTCCTGAGGCCATGAAAGGCGCTATGTAAATGCAAGTCTTTTTTCAATCGGATTGATTTCTAAGACCTTCACGGACCATTTTTACCCCCCACCCCCCCTGTAAGGGGCACACTGTTGGATAAATTCACTGATCCCGCACTCCCTGTGGGAGCTGTGCTGGAAGCGGGTGTGGGTTGGAGATCAGGTTGCAGCATGGTAGCACCTGATTGGATCTACCTTCTATCAGACACCTCCACTGGGAACACGGGAGTGGTGAGTTCACTCCTTGTCTTTCTACTTGTTGTTGAATCGGGTGTCTGTCCCTTTCCTTTTTTTTAAAAAAAGAGTCCACACTCACTGCACGGACTCTCAATGTAAAGAAGTCATTCCTTCAATTTACGCCTCGTTCCTGATTTCCTTCATGTATTTAAATTCTCTTCTCCAATCCTTTTTTTCTTCCTGCCTCTTATTCAATGAATCCACCCCTTTGATTTCCTTCATGAACTCAACAAAGAGAAAAGTAACGCCCCCGCCCCCCCCCAAGGATTCTCTGGTACGGGATATGAAGCTGAAATAATAACTTGATTTGTTTTCTTCTGCCAAATGGAAAATCTCACCGTGGACATCTCATTCCACCGACAAACTCCAAGAACAACTTGAGTAGGACCCTTATGACTTCTATTTAGCTTGGATTGCAGGGGGAGCAGTCAGCTTGTGTTAGGAAGGAAGCATCTGGACTAAGGGTTTCATAGTGAGAACTTCCTACGAAGGCACCCTGGGGATGACGTGTTTCAGCAGTGAATCAGATGCCGATTTAAGTTGAAGCCCTTCACAGCTTCACTGCCTGTTCACCATAATAAACAATGAAGCATTTAAGAGTTTCTCCTTACTATATTGCAAGAAACTCTTTTTTTTATTGAGATAACCTGGGTGAGAATTCCTCTGGCAAGTGCAGTGACTTTGCATTAGGGAAGCTTTCCCCTCTCTCGCTCTGCTGTTTCAGTCGAAGTCATAAGCACTTTCCAGTTTTAAGACAGAGAAAATCTTCACATATGGCATCACCGCACACAACGGCCTGAGGAAACCTTGTGGCCCTCTTATTGTTCAGTGTTTTTCATGTTTTGTACTGTTAAATATCAGCCTACTTTTGTTCTCATCCTTGTTTTCAAATCCCTCCATGGCCTCGCCCCTCCCTATCTCTGTCACCTCCTCCAGCCCTACAACCCTCCGTGATCTCTGCGCTCCTCCAATTCTTCCCTCTTGCGGATCCCGATTTTAATCACTCCTCCACTGGCGGCCGTGCCTTCAGCTGCCTAGGCCCTAAGCTCTGGCATTCCCTCCCTAAAACTCTCCATCTCTCTTACCTCTCTCTCGTCTCCTGTTTAGACTGTTCTTAATACCTACCTCATTGACCAAACTTATGGTCGCCTGTCCTAATATCTCCTTATCTGGCTCAGTGTCAAATTTTGTTTGATAGCTCTCCTGTGAAGCGCCTTGTGACATTTTACTACGTTAAAGACGCTATTTAAATGCAAGTTGTTGTTATTGTACAACCATATTTTTTTTTCCCTCTGCTGTTTCGATGGGAAATGCAACTAATAGTGTCAGACGGACCAGAAGGTCACAGAATCGAATCCCGACCTGTGCGAATATAAAAATTTGGCTCAGACTGGGCGGGAGAGGGGGAACTAAAAAGAAATCTGTATCTGGCTTCTGATCGCAATCCAGTGTTTGACATTTGGACACTTCTGCTCACCCTGAGATGAGTGGCTGTCTCGTCATTGGCTGCAGTTAGGACCATTAGCTCCGACTGACATGGCTTCAGCTGAGCGGAGATCTACTTCCTTGTGGGTCCTACGAGCTGCGGCCGGATGCACCTGCCTCTTTTTTTATTCGTTCATGGGATGTGGGCGTCGCTGGCGAGGCCGGCATTTATTGCCCATCCCTAATTGCCCTTGAGAAGGTGGTGGTGAGCCGCCTTCTTGAACCGCTGCAGTCCGTGTGGTGAAGGTTCTCCCACAGTGCTGTTAGGAAGGGAGTTCCAGGATTTTGACTCAGCAACAATGAAGGAACGGCGATATATTTCCAAGTCGGGATGGTGTGTGACTTGGAGGGGAACGTGCAGGTGGTGTTGTACCCATGTACCTGCTGCTCTTGTCCTTCTAGGTGGTAGAGGTCGCGGGTTTAGGAGGTGCTGTCGAAGAAGCCTTGGCGAGTTGCTGCAGTGCATCCTGTGGATGGTACACACTGCAGCCACTGTGCGCCGGTGGTGAAGGGAGTGAATGTTTAGGGTGGTGGATGAGGTGCCAATCAAGCGGGCTACTTTGGTCTGGATGATGTCGAGCTTCTTGAATGTTGTTGGAGCTGCACTCATCCAGGCAAGTGGAGAGTATTGCCCCTTTTCATCCACTAACTGACAGAGAATACTGCCGGGTCGAAATATAAAGGGGGCACGGGGCCAATCGGAGGCCATTGCTCTCTCAAAGTCAGTGCTTCAACATAAAATCACCTGTGAAAGAAAGAACTTGCATTTCTATTGCGCTTTTCACGACCTCAGGATGTCCCAAAGTGCTTTACAGCCAATTAAGTACTTTTTTGAAGTGTAGTCACTGTTATAATGTAGGAAACGCAGCAGCCAATTTGCGCACAGTAAGGTCCCACAAACAGCAATACGATAACGACCAGATAATCTTTTTTTAATTGATGTTGGTTGAGGGATAAATATCGGCCACCTGAGAGGGCAGACGTGGCCTCGGTTTAACGTCTCATCCAAATTCCGGCGCATCCGACAGTGTAGCAGTCCCTCAGCACTGCACTGAAGTGTCGGCTTAGATTTTGTGCTCGGGTCTCTGGAGTGCGGCTTGAACTCACGACCTTCTGACTCAGAGGTGAGAGCGCTACCAACTGAGCCACGGCTGACAACTCCGAGAATGCAGCAGAAGGAAATCTCGCTCGACGACGACCGATTCCTTCTTGCTATGTGATGCTCTCATCCTGTTACATTATGAATGATTTATAGAATTGACTATAGGCCGAGCATTTCACAGTAATCGGGTTATATTGAATGCATCAGGCCGTTTGTACTATCTTCAATACAAGTGAATGTCATTGTGGCATAGAAGTGCTGATTAGCTCAACGCCGGTAGCTGCTTTTAATTGCAAAAAGCTGTAGCTAATAAAACTTCATAAGCAATTGTGACGAGGATATTCTGGTTGGTGAGAGAGGGAGAATTGTTTTAATGCTTTCCTTCAACCCAGTCGCTGCGCTTAATCTGCTGACTAATATTCGGGCATTTTAGAGGACAACTACAGTGCTGCCCTAGACAACGCTTGTTCTGAAGGTGTCCTCCATTCACTGTCACAAGTCTAGAGATTATTATATTGGGATTGGCGAAGGGGGTGGGAGAGAAACTTATTAAAAAATCCTTAGGTTTCTTGCCTTATTCAGACGTAACCTCAGTGGTGGAGATCAGGTAAAGTGTCTGGTCGACAGTAAGCGATATTTTTTTTATTGATATCCCACATTCTTCCGACTGTAAATTAAAGTCACCTTTTGCCTGTTTTGAAATGATGAATATCAGCACACAAGATTCAAAAAGGAACAGATTGAAAGGCAGTATGGGGATGTTTTCCACCTTGATGCTGTCTTATTACAATCTAACTCTTGTTTCTGGCAGGACCACGTTTTGCTTGACTGGCTTGGCTGTTTCCTTTTGATCTTAAAATTTCTAATCCTCCAAATCAAGTATTCCCCCCTCCCTCCGCATCCCTACTGTCTCATCTAAATGCACTGATTCCATATGCTTTGATTCCATATGCTTTGATTCCATATGCTTTGATTCCATATGCGTTTGCCTCCTCAAATATCAGCCCAGTCCCACATCAATGTGGTTGACTCTTAACTGCCCCCTGAAGAGGCTTAGCAAGTTGTATCAAACCGCTACTCAGCAGTTCAAGAAGGTGGCTGACCACCACTATCTCAGGACAACTAGGGATGGGCAAAAAATGCCAGCTTTGTCAGTGATGCGCACATCCTTAGAATTTTTTTTTAAAAAAGACAGAGCACCTGCAAGCTATTCAGTCTTCGGGCGGAATCATACTAGATCCAAATCCAATCCTCACCTGACAAAGCAGGAAGATGGTTTCGTAAACGGTGGGGGCTGTTCCTGGTAATACAGTGCTTTTGACCACTCTGTTAGTTTTGCCATTCAACGCTTATAACGGGCTACTCACATTCATGCCAACGTGCCCGCTATAAGCTGTGAGGACTGTACTGCGGAAAATCAACCCCCTGAGATGGGCCTGAATTGAAAATGGGCGGGAAGAGCTCCTCTCTGTCCATGTTTCTATGTCCACTTCCCAACAGGGGTCACTGGATATCTGTCTGATTTTTAAAAATTTTTTTTAATCCCTCTCTGTACTCTAGGGGCACTGAGGGCAGCTGTTGCACCCTCCTCAGTACCCAGGCTGAGATGAACTAATGCCCACACGCACACCCCCACCCTGGGGATTGAGCCTCGATCCTTCTGGTCACTATGGTTCATTTACTCAGTGACTTAATGAACCAAACTGGCAGCGGTTGTTAAGAAATGATGATGGCTGTCAAAGAGACAAATAAGATGTACCAGCATTTGTCAGGTTGCATCTAGGGGAACAGCACAGTAATGTAAGTGTGTGTCACACATCAGATGTCACATTTTGTCACAGATACCAAAACAATTTTTGAAATGAGTATTAAACAAAGGAAGAGAAAAAAGCCAGTCATTTCCTGCTGATTTTTCGCCTTGAGGTGAGGGCAGGGATTTACAAGCAGCTGCCAAGCTACAGGGGAACAATTGCTCTCTCATTGACTGCTCTAAGAGCAATTAGTTCTCGCTTGCCTGAGGATATGCCTTTTACAACAATTGGACTGTGTGGGCCTTAAAGGGACAGCCCAGAAAAACACACAGCTCCAGCTCAGCAGTAGAATAATACATTGTGCCTAACAGGGTATGACGCTGTTGTCCTTATTAAGCAGCGTGTCGCCTGACTTAACACGAGCAATGCCACGGGAAACCCACCAGTCTTTTTAAAGAGCCGTAATGCCATTTAACCTCTGAGCAATTGCTGCTAAATTACCAAGAGGCCAATGAAAGAGATTTTGCTGGGAAAAGCTGAAATCAAAGAAACAAATCTCTTTACTTACTGTTGGTGTAAAGCGAACGGTTTCTAGAAATCAGTTGCCTTTGGTAATTGCTTGACACTGTAAAGAAAGGTGATCTGTAGTTCTTAAAAGCTTTCATCCAACTATTGTGTGGAGCAGTCTTGTCTGCAATCGAACACAAAATAACACCAGAAACTCAACGACATTTTAAAATTATTGTGTTACCTCTTATCACAAAGGGTTTTCTTGATATTGATAAAAGCCTTTGGGTGCCTTATCAGTCTGCTAACTGCCCTGTTATGTTCACATTGATCCATTTTACATTCACTGAACATTGTCCCATCGTTTGTGCGACAGTGGCCATCGGGGGGAAAAAAAAACATCTAATATACAGCCATGAAATTATCATTTGATCAAACCATGTGATGTGCTTTGAAATCTTCTTTTAAACTTTTTTTTTCGCCATGTGAATTTTGTGCTTATCAGGAAGAGGGAAGTTCATGGCTGGAACCGGGGTGGGGGGACACTTACTGGCAATCCATGTCGGTATCGAGTATTCCCAAGTCGGTTGTGGTATGGTTAATTGTAGAGCTGAGGGTCCTCTTCCCCGACCAAGAGCATCAGCTCCACCAACACGCTTCAGCCTTAAACGTCCATTGTGACATTTTTCGATCAGGAGTTAGAACATAAGAACATAAGAAATTGGAGCAGGAGTAGGCCAATCGGCCCCTCGAGCCTGCTCCGCCATTCAATAAGATCATGGCTGATCTGATCCCAACCACAAATCTAAAGAACACAAGAAGTCGGAGCAGGACCCGGCCACATAGCCCCTGGGCCCTCTCCGCCACCCACAGGGCATTGACCGATCCGAACTCAGCTTCATGTCCAATTTCCTGCCCGCTCCCCATAACCCCTAATTCCCTTTACTTCTAGGAAACTGTCTATTTCTGTTTTAAATTTATCTAATGATGTAGCTTCCACAGCTTCCTGGGGCAGCAAATTCCACAGACCTACCACTCTCTGAGTGAAGAAGTTTCTCCTCATCTCAGTTTTGAAAGAGCAGCCCCTTATTCTAAGATTATGCCCCCTAGTTCTAGTTTCACCCATCTTTGGGAACATCCTTACTGCATCCACCCGATCAAGACCCTTCACAATCTTATATGTTTCAATAAGATCGCCTCTCATTCTTCTGAACTCCAATGAGTAGAGTCCCAATCTACTCAACCTCTCCTCATATGTCCGCCCCCTCATCCCCGGGATTAACCGAGTGAACCTTCTTTGTACTGCCTCGAGAGCAAGTATGTCTTTTCTTAAGTATGGAGACCAAAACTGTATGCAGTATTCCAGGTGCGGTCTCACCAATACCTTATATAACTGCAGCAATACCTCCTTGTTTTTATATTCTATCCCCCTAGCAATAAAAGCCAACATTCCGTTGGCTTTCTTGATCACCTGCTGCACCTGCATACCAACTTTTTGATTTTCTTGCACTAGGACCCCCAGATCCCTTTGTACTGCAGTACTTTCCAGTCTCTCGCCATTAAGAAAATAACTTGCTCTCTGATTTTTCCTGCCAAAGTGCATAACCTCACATTTTCCAATATTATATTGCATCTGCCAAATCTCCGCCCACTCACCCAGCCTGTCTATATCCCCTTGCAGGTTTTTTATGTCCTCCTCACTCTCTACTTTCTCTCCCATCTTTGTATCATCTGCAAATTTTGATATGTTGCACTCGGTCCCCTCCTCCAAATCGTTAATATAGATTGTAAAGAGTTGGGGACCCAGCACCGACCCCTGTGGATCACCACTGGTTACTGGTTGCCAGTCCGAAAATGAACCATTTATCCCAACTCTCTGCTTCCTGTTTGATAACCAATCCTCCACCCATGCCAGAATATTACCCCCAATCCCGTGATTTTTTATCTTAAGTAATAATCTTTTATGTGGCACCTTGTCGAATGCCTTCTGGAAGTCTAAATACACTACGTCCACTGGTTCCCCTTTATCCACCCTATACGTTATATCCTCGAAGAACTCAAGCAAATTTGTCAGACATGACTTCCCCTTCATAAAGCCATGCTGACTTTGTCCTATTAAATTATGCTTATCTAAATGTTCCGTTACTGTCTCCTTAATAATAGACTCCAAAATTTTACCCACCACAGATGTTAAGCTAACTGGCCTATAATTTCCAGCCTTCTGCCTACTACCCTTTTTAAATAACGGTGTTACATTAGCAGTTTTCCAATCTGCCGGGACCTCTCCTGAGTCCAGGGAATTTTGGAAAACTATCACCAAAGCATCCACAATCCCCACTGCCACTTCCCTCAAGACCCTAGGATGGAAGCCATCAGGTCCAGGGGATTTATCCGCCTTGAGTCCCATTATTTTACTGAGTACCATCTCCTGAGTGATTTTAATCGTATTTAGCTCCTCCCCCCCGAGAGTCCCCTGTTTGTCCAGTGTTGGGATATTCTTAGTGTCCTCTACTGTAAAGACTGAAACAAAATATTTGTTCAGCATTTTTGCCATCTCCATGTTTCCCACCATTAATTTCCCGGTCTCATCCTCTAAGGGACCTATGTTTGCCTTAGCCACCCTTTTTCTTTTTATATAACTATAGAAACTCTTGCTATCTGTTTTTATATTTTTTGCTAATTTCTTTTCATAATCTAACTTCCCTTTCTTAATCAATCCTTTAGTTACTTTTTGCTGTCTTTTGAAGAATTCCCAATCTTCTATCCTCCCACTAAGTTTGGCTACCTTATATGTCCTTGTTTTTAGTCGGATACTATCCTTGATTTCTTTACTTAGCCACGGATGGCTGTCATTTCTTTTACACCCTTTTTTCCTCAGTGGAATATATTTATTTTGAAAGTTGTAAAATAACTCCCTAAATGAACACCACTGCTCATGTACCGTCTTACCCTTTAATATATTTTCCCAGTCCACTTTAATCAATTCCGCTCTCATACCATCATAGTCTCCTTTATTCAAGCTCAGTACGCTTGTTTGAGAATCAACCTTCTCACCCTCTAATTGGATATGGAATTCAACCATGTTGTGGTCGCTCGTTCCAAGGGGATCCTTAACTAGGACATTATTAATTAATCCTGACTCATTACACAGGACCAGGTCCAAGGTTGCCTGCCCCCTTGTAGGATCAGTTACATACTGCTCAAGAAATCCATCCCTGATGCACTCAATGAACTCGTCCTCAAGGCTGCTCTGCCCAATTTGATTTGTCCAGTTAATATGATAATTAAAATCCCCCATAATTATGGCTGTTCCCTTATTACATGCCCCGACTATCTCCTGATTAATACTTCTTCCAGCAGAGTTGCAACTATTAGGAGGCCTATATACTACGCCCACTAATGTTTTTTTTCCCTTATTATTCCTTATCTCCACCCAAACTGTTTCATTATCTTGATGCTTTGTCCCAATATCATTTCTCTGTATTACAGTGATTCCTTCCTTTATTAACATAGCCACCCCACCTCCCCTTCCTTCCTGCCTGTCCTTCCTGATTGTTAAATACCCTGGCATATTTAATTCCCAGTCGTTGTCACCCTGCAGCCATGTTTCTGTAATGGCCACAAGATCATACCCATACGTAGTTATTTGTGCCGTTAACTCGTCCATTTTATTACGAATGCTACGTGCATTCAGATAAAGAACTTTCAAATCTGTTTTGTGACGCTTAGTTCCTGCTTTTTCCTTTTTTAACACTTTACCTATTACTCCATACCTTCTGTCCCTTCCTGTTACGCTTTCCTCTCTCTCCCTGCTCAGGTTCCCAACCCCCTGCCACTTTAGTTTAAACCCTCCCCAACAGCACTAGCAAACACTCCTCCTAGGACAGCGGTCCCGGCCCTGCCCAGGTGCAGACCATCCGGTTTGTACTGGTCCCACCTCCCCCAGAACCGTTTCCAGTGTCCCAGGAATTTGAATCCCTCCCCCTTGCACCATTCCTCTAGCCACGTATTCATTTGAAATATCCTCCTATTTCTACTCTGACTAGCACGTGGCACTGGCAGCAATCCTGAGATTACTACCTTTGAGGTCCTATTTTTTAATTTACCTCCTAACTCCCTATATTCTGCTTTTAGGACCTCATCCCCTTTTTTACCTATATCGTTGGTGCCTATGTGCACCACGACAGCTGGCTGTTCGCCCTCCCCCTCCAAAATGTTCTGAAGCCGCTCCGAGACATCCTTGATCCTTGCACCAGGGAGGC
Source organism: Heptranchias perlo (assembly GCF_035084215.1). Classification (NCBI taxonomy): domain Eukaryota; kingdom Metazoa; phylum Chordata; class Chondrichthyes; order Hexanchiformes; family Hexanchidae; genus Heptranchias; species Heptranchias perlo. The sequence continues at coordinate 10,173,043 of NC_090333.1, read as the reverse complement.
AACACACCATCCTGGAGTCTCGGTTGCGGCCGCAGAAACGCCTGTCTATTCCCCTTACAATTGAGTCCCCTATCACTATAGCTCTGCCACTCTTTTTCCTCCCAGCCTGTGCAGCAGAGCTACCCGTGGTGCCAGGAAGTTGGCTGCTGCTGCCTTCCCCTGATAAGTCATCCCCCCCAACAGCATCCAAAGTGGCATATCTGTTTCAGAGGGGGATGGCCACAGGGGACCCCTGCACTACCTGCCTGCATCTCTTACTCTTCCTGGTGGTCACCCATTCACTTCCTGCCTGTATACCCTTTACCTGCGGTGTGACCAACTCGCTAAACGTGCTATCCACGAGTTTCTCTGCATCGCGGATGCTCCACAGTGAGTCCACCCGCAGCTCCAGCTCCGAGATACGATCGGTCAGTAGCTGCAGGTGGACACACTTCCCGCACACATGGTCGGCAGGGACACTGGTAGTGTCCATGACTTCCCACATCTTGCAGGAGGAGCATATCACGGGTGCGAGGTCTGCTGCCATGACTTGCCTTAGCTGAGTTACCCCTTTTAAATTACGTTGAAATTAGAAAATGTTAACTATACTAGGGACCTAGGTTCACTAAAAAAAAACACTATCTGATATAAAACCTGCAGATCTTCCCTTTCTTATTACTTTACTTACAGTAAAATGGTAGAAATACTCACCTGAACCTACTCACCAATCAGCTGCCTCCCCTGTGCCGCGTCACTTTCTGACTGGTGACGTCACCCCGAACTGCCGCTGGTCTCAGAGTCTCGCTCTCAGAGTAAGCTCTGGTCTCGCTCTCTCCGCACTGTTTATATCCCCGCTCTGGTCTCGCTCTCTCCCGCCGCTCACCGACTGGACTCTCGCTCTCTCCGCGCTGTTTATATCTCCGCTCTGGTCTCGCTCTCTCCCGCCGCTCACCGACTGAACTCTCGCTCTCTCCGCGCTGTTTTTATCCCCGCTCTGGTCTCGCTCTTTACCGCCGCTCACCGACTGAACTCTCGCTCTCTCCGCGCTGTTTTTATCTCCGCTCTGGTCTCGCTCTCTCCCGCCGCTCACCGCTCTCAGGTCCACTACCGCTCTGCAGGAAAAGCAAGGCAAAGCAGCACCTCCTTCCCCCACTTCACCAAACTCCCACATGTACCGAACTCTCAGCACACTGTGTTGTCCTCACACCGTGCTGTCCGCACTGACAGGCCCCTGTATTTCTACAGTTGAGACTCAGATGAGTCAGGCCTGCCCCACCTTCAGGGACCAATTGAATCTAGCTAACCAATTAACTTGCTACAGCAGCTCTCTGCTGAAGCCTGACAGAAACTTAGAAATTTAAACTTTTAAATTGACCTTAAACAGAGTTCCCCTGAATGAGATGGTCAGTGTGTGGGGGAGCAGTGGGAGTGCTGTTTTGTGAGCAGCAACTTGATTGAGAGTGCTCCAACTAATTTCATCTCGAACCGATGCAAAAATATCTGAAATAAAAAAACTGAAAATGCTGGAAAACACTCGGCGGGTCAGGCAGCATCTGTGGAGAGAGAGAGAAACAGAGTTACGGTTTCGGGTCGATGACCTTTCATCAGAACGGGAAGAGGTTAGAGATTAACTGGTTTATAAGCAAGTAGAGAGAGCCAGTGAAAAATGGGGGAGGGAGGAAAGAACAGAAGGGAAGGCCTGTGATGGGTGGAGGGCAGAAGTGTTCAAATGACAAAAGGGATGATGGCGCAAGGCAAGGAGGGTGGTAATGGGACAAGTGAAGAAACAAAAGATGGGTCTAGAGGAGGTGTAAATGGCAACAACAGAACCATTGCCAGCACCTGCTGTCCAAAAAAAGATGGGAGCAGTGGTTATGATCTGAAGTTGTTGAAATCAATGTTGAGTCCGGAAAGTTGAAAAGTGCCTCATTGAAAGATGAGGTGCTGTTCCTCGAGCTTCTGTTGAGCTTCGTCGGAACAGCGTAGGAGGCCGAGGACAGAGAAGTCAGAGAAAGAACCAGTGACAGTCAGCAGGCTTCCCTTGCCTTCAGTCTTGCCTAACCCAAGTCCCAGAGGTGAAAGACCACTGTCTAACCAAATACACACTGTTGTGCTTGAGCCCATGAAATATATTACTGTGAGTAAAAAGTACAAACAAATGTTCAACGACAGCTTGCTCTTGCTTGTAAACATATTCTGCTTGATGATATCTTCACATCATTGATTTTGTGTGTTGGGATCATTAATTAAAAAAAATAATTTTTATTGACATTCTCACATTAAGGAGAATAAAATTCAGAGACCAATGCTTTGTGCCAATATGCTGCTGCTTAAACACCACTGGGACCTGGGCTCAATCCAGCCAAGGCTAATGGGATGAATGTCTGGACTCTCTGCTGTCTGCAAATGTCCTGCGTGAAATGGCGCAGTCATGACCCACATCCTGGTGGGAGTGAGCCCACAGCACAAGAGTGGCCATAATTCAATACCAATCGAGAATCTCGCCTGGAGAAGTCACAGGGATTGCTGGCACCCCATAACGGAATTGTTCATATTGGAGTTAGAGAAGAGATGAACGCACGTGCATTTATATAGTGCCTTTCACAATCTCAGGAGAACCCAATGCGTTTCACAGCCAATTAAGTACTTTAGAAGTGTAGTCACTGTTGTAATGTAGGGAAATGCAGCAGTTAATTTGTACACAGCAAAGTCCCACAAACAGGAATGAGATAAATGACCATATAATCTATTGAAGTGAAATTGGTTTTAAGGGATAAATATTGGACAGGACACCAGGGAAAAATGCCCTGCTGTTCTTTGAAAAATGTCATGGAGTCTTTTATGTCCACCTGAGAGGGTAGACGGGGCCTCAGTTTAACGTCTCATCCAAAAAGACAGCACCTCCAAGAGTGCAGCACTCTCTCAATACAGTACTGAAGTGCCAGCCTAGAGTGTTTGTCAAATCCCTGGAGTTGGACTTGAACCCACCACCTTCTGATTCATGAGATATTAAATTGAAGCTACGTCTGTCATCTTAGGTAGACTAAAAGACCCCATGGCATTCTTTTGAAGAAGAGCAACGGAGTTCTCCCCGGTGTGCTGGCCAATATTTATCTCTCATTCAGCATCACTAAAAACAGATTATCTGGTCATTATTACATTGCTGATTGTGGGAGCTTGCTGTGCACAAATTGGCTGCTGCGTTTCCTACATTACAACAATGGCTACACTTCAAAGTACTTTATTGGCTGTGAAGTCCTTTGGGACGTCCTGAAAGGCGCTATAGAAATGCAAGTTCTTTCTTTGCACTTGATAACCACTATATAAATGAACTTAGGAATGCACAAGACAAGGATAAAACCATCAGGTCCTCTTGTACTGAAGTCTGTTTTCTGAGATGCTGGAGTTGAATTTTTCAGTGGGACCTTGCTGTGCATAAATTGGCTGCCACGTTTCTTAGATTGCAACAGTGACAACACTTCAAAAGTACTTAATTGCCTGAAAAGCGCTTTGGGCCTTCCGAGGGCATGAAAGATGCTCTATAAATTCAAGTCTTTTTTTCCCCTTTATTTTATGGTGCACTTGAGAAGGACTGTGATTAGTGAACTTAATACATTTTTAATTAAACAGTGTAAATTTTAATTAGTCCACCTTGCATTCCGACCACTGGATTAGCTATTGCATTCAAGGGGGGAGGTGAGGTATAGATGAGTCCTGATTTGGATACATCTGACACACTATCACAGAGTTCTTCCTGAGGTTGCACAGTCCTCCCCTGTCTCTTTACTAATGGCAGGAAGCCTCTTAATCCTATTGTTTCAAGGCACATAGTACAAATAGACCTGGTTTCAGTATCAATTATCTTGACCCTTGCCGTGTGTTGTTTCCAATGCTACTCTGGGCGGATTGGATTACGAGGAGCCCGCCCCCTCCCCCCCCCCCCCCCCCCAACCATCGCTCTGATTTCCCATGAGCTCAGGTATGCAGTGGCCCCCCTCGTACCGTTCCCTCATCAGTGTCGTTAATCGGTAGATGGGCACCGGGATCAAGTGACAGCGGCAGAAAGCCTTCAATGACAAAAGGTGCGGGATTAAGGTGCGACAGACTTGTTTGGTTGTTGGTGAGGGGGAGGATCCAATTACAGTCTTGAATCTCCCTTTCCCATACCCGAGTAAAGTTCCAGACAGGGCAGCAAAAGGGAGCCAAACTGCACACACGACAGGGAAAAAAAAACCCAAGCTACTTGTTATCAGCAATGTTTAAACAACAGAAACCCTAAATCATCAGCTAAGTGACAGCCGCTACCGACGCACATTAAGTCTGACCACTCCACTCGCAGCCTTCCTTAGGACTTGTTGAATCAATTTAAACAGCATGGGTTTGTGCTGTTACAGTCTGACTCCAGTTAATGAGTGTCTGCTGAACGGGAGCAGATCCTTCATAATGAAAATCTTCTCAGCAACTGATTGATTTTGAACATACATAACAATGACTTGCATTTATATAGCGCCTTTAACATAGTAAAATGTCCCAAGGTGCTTCACAGGAGCGTTAGCAAACAAAATTTGACATCGAGTCTCATAAGGAGATACTAGGACAGGTGACCAAAAGCTTGATCAAAGAGGCAGGTTTTAAGGAGCATCTTAAAGGAGGAGAGAGAGAGAGAGAGGTAGGGAGGCGAAGAGGTTTAGGGAGGGAATTCCTGAGCTTAGGGCCGAGGCAGCTGAAGGCACAGACGCCAATGGCGGAGCTGAGAAAATCGGGGCTACGCAGGAGGCCAGAATTGGAGGAGTGCAGAGAGCTCGGAAGGTTGTAGGGCTGGAGGAGGTTGTGGAGATGGGGAGGAGCGAGGCCATGGAGAGATTTGAACACACGGATGAGAATTTTAAAATCGAGGCATTGCAGGACCGGGAGTCAGTGTGGGTCAGCGAGCACAGGGTGATGGGAGAACGGGACTTGGTGTGAGTTAGGATACGGGCAGCAGAGTTTTGGATGAGCTCAAGTTTACGGAGGGTGGCAGGTGTGTCCTTTATAGATAAAGAAAAGATATGCCTGCATTTAAACAGCACCTCAGTGGCCCAAGATTTGCTGGAGCGGGGCATCTCACGGCGTGCCCGGTCGGTTCGACTTTTTCTTGCACCCTTCAGCTCAAAATTTGTTTGCCCAGTAAGTTGCTGGAAGTGCGAGCTGATATCGGAGCACCGAGGGCAACGGGGCATCTGGGACCTTGGTGAAGGACGGGATCAAGGGCATATCTCCTGAACTGAGCGATCAGTTCACACCAGCACTCTCCAGCCTGACTGTTATATATGAGGCTTTTAACATCTTGAGGAATTCTGTCAGCGCTCCAAATGCAAAGGTTGTACCTCAAATATTTCACCACTTTGCGTTTAAATACTATTTGGCAGAGGTTTGGCTCGTTATGCTGCTGTAAAAGTGCTTCAAGTACATGGAAAGTAAAATTTGATCATGATTATAATATTTAAGTGCTACATTTTATTTGTTTTAAGAAGCGAAGGAGGCTTGTGTATGGCCATAAAGATGAACGTAATGGCACCATAAAAGTCCATGAAAAGTAGGGCTGCTTATTTCTGAACCATGTCTGCTGCCTTCTAAAGAGCAGGGAACAGTTAGTAACTCTATATGCAAAGCATTTTAGTGACCAGCGGGACTCCTGTGAGCAATCGTATAAAGCAGGCCTCTGGAGCAGACTATTAATGGAAGACGAATTCTGGCTATGCTTTTATTTTTACTCTGGTTCTAAGTGCCTGTCACGCCCACAGCTGAAGGATGGTGCTCTTTTGAGAAAGGGCTCACGTTTGGCACCCCTCCAGTTAGAACACTGGCCAGCTCCAACTGCACGTTCCCCTCAGATTATCGACAAGTGGGAGAAACCTCAGCTTAACGAGGTGAGCTCGGGCAGTCCGATGGGCGAAGTCACCAAAAAAGGATTCTCTGTATCCTGGGTTGACGGAACTATGGACGGGTTAGTCGAACTACCGAGGCTGCCCGTTGAGCGACTGGCTGCTGGTCCCTCTCAGAGACTCATCACTCGTGCAACCTTAGGTGGAATTTGCCTCGGTCTCCTGGACTAGTTTTCGATCGCCTAGGGTGGGTGGGTCGGAGATCAATTTCCCAGATTGTTTTTTTCCCCCCCAAATTGGCCTGGGTTTTTAATCTGGTTTTTCGCCTCTCCCAGGAGATTTCGGGTGGGGTGGGGAGGGGAGTGTATGTGTTGTGATACACAAAGGTATCACAATTGTGTGGGACAGGCTGGATGGACCATAGGGTCTTTTTATCTCCGTCATTATTGGTATGTTCGTAAATCCAAACCGGCACATCGTGTCGCCTAATTGTGTTGCTGTTTCATTGGCAGTCTTTCATCTCTTTCTGTTCCAATCTTTTTATGCTCTACTCCCCTGTGGAGTTGCTGCATTACCGTCCCGCAGCCACCTTCTAGTACCTTGACGCACATTTTTCAAATGTGAGCCTACACAGTGAGCAGTAAAATGGTTATTCAAACACTGGGCGGGTGGGGCGGGCATCACATCCAAGCCTGGACCTATCCCCTCACCTGTCAACTGCACAGGCCCACTCTTCATCAGGGGGTCTATGGTGAACAGTCAGAAACTAGAATATCGGCTGATTTCAACCCGCCGCCACCCCCCACCCACCCCGGTCTCTGGTCCAAGGGCCAATTGTAAACGCCTCGGCAGAGATCAGCCAATTCAGCGCAAAACAGGAATGCTTTGCAGCCTGGGACCCTCGGTCCGTATGGCTCAGGCTGGTGTTGCGTTAAAGGTTTTCTTAAAGAGCCGACACTGACCAAGGAAACAAAAGTTTCTTACACTTCCGAGCCCAGAGTAACAGTAGCTCCGAAAGGGTTCATCTCTCTTCTTCGGGTGAAGTGTTCCACAGCAACTGCGGCAAACAAGAGAAAGACTTGCGTTTTATATGGTGCCTTATCACATCCCCCAGAAATGTCTCTAAGCCCCTTCACATCCGATAATTACTTTGACACGCAATGACCGCTGTGAGGTAAGTAAATGTGGCAGCCATTTTTGCACATAGTGAGATCCCAGAACAGATGAACGTGCAGTTAATCTGTTTTTGGCAGTGCTGGTTAAGAGCTCGCTGCTCCTTTTTGAACAGTGCTACAGGATCTTTAATGCACACCTGAGCATCTCCACATCACCAAACTAGGCCTCAGTTTAACGGCCCGTCCGACAATCAGTGTCACTAACAGTGCAGCATTCCCACAATGGAGTTTCGGGCCGAGGTTACGTGCTCAAGTCCCAGACCAGGCCTTGAGACCACACCCTTCCGACTCGAGAGGTGAGAGTTCGACCGACTGAGCAAAACCGACGTGTAAAGGGGGTGGCCACGCATTGTTTGTTTTGTATTCATGAGCTCAGCGGGTTAAAGGTAATGTGTTGCGACGGTGTTTTCAAAACTCTCTGAGGCTAACAATGGTATATTACACCAATTTATTTGACATTAAGGAACATGCTGTTCATCATTGCTGCACATTCATTATCCTGTTATGCGCATTTCCTTTCGATTATGAATGCAGGAAAAGCCAATTCCACAAATCCTATTTTCTAGGCAAATTGAGCTTTATGATCACTCTGATAATATGACCGCGCCCACAAATAATTTAATCTGCGCTTAGTTTGTGAAAGATTAATTCAAAACAGTTAGTTATAATATAATTAAATCTGATGATAAAAAGGCAGTACTTCTTCAATGAAAGATTGTTCAGGTTCCTTGCCAGTACAGAAGGAAAAGAAAGAAAAACTTGCACTTATAATGCCTTTTACGACCTCAGGACATCCCAAAGAGCTTTACAGCCAATTCAGTGCTTTTGAAGTGTAGTCACTGTTGTAATGTAGGAAACGTGACAATTTGCACACAGCAAGCTCCCACAAACAGCAATGTGATAATGACCAGATAATCTGTTTTTAGTGATGTTGGTTGAAGAATAAATATTGGCCAGGACACCAGGGAGAACTCCCCTGCTCTTCTTCGAAATAGTGCCATGGGATCTTTTACATCCACCTGAGAGGGCAGACGGGGCCTCTAGTTTAACGTCTTATCTGAAAGACGGCACCTCTGACAGTGCAGCACTCCCTCAGTACTGCACTGGAGTGTCAGCCTGGATTATCGGCTCAAGTCTCGGGAGTGGGACTTGAACCCACACCCTTCTGACTCAGAGGTGGGAGTGCCATGGCCTCGTTATAGTGAACATAACTGCGTAGAAATTCCAGCAGCTCTGTTGTGGTGTCGGAAGTATGCAGGGTGGAACTTTCACTCAATCATTTGGGCAGTATATATTGCCTTGAAGGCTAGCATTGGCCCCACCCCAAGAAACAAATTAAAAATCTCGTAGGCCAATTGTAGCATCCCAACTGCGAGGAGCCGGGAGGGGGAGTGGGGTTGTGGGGGCTACAATTCTCTTCTGAACGACAAAATACTTTGCGCAACGTAGACTGTATTTCGAACCGCGCCAATGTTAGTCTTGCACAAACTGCTCAGAAGCAAATGACGGAATGCCACGTGAAAAGTTTTTTGTGTCGACCACTTTCTGTGTGGTTATTTTCTGTCGACGGGCAGAATTTGCTGTCAAATGTACAAATTGCAATTCGCATTGAGCGGCTCTTCCTTTACCAGATGACACCTGGGTCTTACTGAGCAGTAAAGCTGTGCTTCTGTTCAAGGTAGCACTGCAAGCTGTGTCATTACCTAATTGCCCCTTCCTTCTGCCAATTTAGTCTTTGGGCAAACATACTAGCTATTTGTTTTGTAAAATTCCTAAACCAAGCAGGCAGTTGGAACTATTACATCTCCAAGTGTCAACTGTGGCTCAGTTGGGAGCACTCTCGCCTCTGAGTCAGAAGGTCGTTGGTTCAAGCCCTACCTCAGAGACTTGAGCATAGAATCCAGGCTGACACTCCCATTGCAGTACTGAGAGAGCGCTGCACTGTCGGAGCTGCTGTCTTTCGGATGAGATGTTAATCCGATGCTCCGTCTGCCATCTCGGGTGGATGTAAAAGATCCCATGGTACAGTTCGAAGAAGAGCACAGGAATTCTCCCCGGTATCCTGGTCAATATTTATCCCTCAACCAACATCACTAAAACTGATAATCTGGTCATTATCTCATTGCCATTTGTGGGAGCTTGCTGTGCACAAATTAGCTGCTGTGTTTACGACATTTCAAAAGTACTTCATTGGGTGTAAAACGCTTTGGGACGTCCTGAAGTCGAGAAAGGCACAATATAAATGCAAATCTTTCTTTTCATGTACAATAAATTATTTAGTGCAGAGGCCGTTATTCAGCAACCACGTTGCACACAGCAAGATCCCACCACCAACGATAGGATGAATGACCAGTGGATCTCTATTCTTAATGCCCATGGTTGTGGGAGGGATGTTGGCCGAGACACACAGAAGTCTCTGCTTTTCTTGAATGTGCCATGGGGCCTTGAACACTTGGCCTGAATAGGCAAATGAAACCTTAATGTCAATATTTCAACTGAAGGATGCCATTACCGACAATGCAACACTCCTTCAGTACTAGCTGACATGCTCAAGTCCTGGAGCGGGGCTTGTGCCCATAACCTTGTGACTCAGATGTAGGAGTCAAGCTCACACTTACATTGATTAAAAGAACAAATTCCTCCTCCCCCATCTCTCCTGTCCCCGCAACCCCCCCTCCCTTCCCACCACCACCACCCATGGAGCAATAGCTATGAGCCACTTGGCGCAGAATGGTCACGGTTTTGATCCAAATTCTGTGCCCAGTTAGCTGATGGGGATCGGAAAGAGTAGAGGTCACTCCAGAAGGCCTCAATATCCCTGGGCTGGGAAGGGGAGGAAATCAGGGGGATTCCTAAACCCCTTGCTGCAAGTACCTGCAAAGTAAGCTGAGAGGAGGACAAAAAGAATCTGCAAAGGGACATAGACAGGTTAAATGAGTGGGCAAGAAGGTGGAAGATGGAGTATAATGTGGGGAAATGTGAGGTTATTCACTTTGGTAGGAAGAATAGAAAAGCAGAATATTTTTAAAATATTGGTGTTCAGAGAGATCTGGGTGTCCTCGTACAAGAAACACAGAAGGTTAGCATGCAGGAAAGCAAGCAATTCGGAAGGCAAATGGCATGTTGGTCTTTATTGCAAGGGGGTTGGAGTACAAGAGTCTTGCTACAATTGTACAGGACTTTGGTGAGACCACACTTTGAGTACTGGGTGCAGTTTTGGCCGCCTTATCTAAGGAAGGATATACTTGCTTTGGAGGCGGTGCAACGAAGATTCACTAGATTAATTCCTGGGATGAGAGGGTTGTCCTATGAAGAGAAGTTGAGTAGAATGGGCCTATACTCTCTGGAGTTTAGAAGATTGAAAGGTGATCTCATTGAAACATATAAGATTCCGAGGGGACTTGACAGGATAGATACTGAGAGGTTATTTCCCTTGGCTGGAGAGTCTAGAACTAGGGGGCATCGTCTCAGGATAAGGAGTCGGCCAGTTAAGACTGAGAGGAGGAGGAATTTCTTCACCCAATCTTTGGAATTCTTTACCCCAGAGGGCTGCGGATGCTGAGTCGTTGAATATGTTCAAGACTGAGATGGATAGATTTTTGGACTCTAGGGATATGGGGATCAGGCGGGAAAGTGGAGTTGAGGTCGAAGATCAGCCATGATCTTATTGAATGGCAGAGCAGGCTCGAGGGGCTGTATGGCCTACTCCTGCTCCTATTTCTTATGTTCTTATACCTAATTGAATGGATAGTAGATGAGGCCAATATTGGATTGAGTGTGTTGACTGTATATGCACCTGCCTCATAAAATGAGCTGTTGCAATAAGAGCAGGGTGGGGAGAGGAAATCAGGAGACTTGAGGAAAAGTAAGCACCCCCCCCCCCCCCGCCCCCCCAATATACCTGGGCGACTCCGCTGCAAAATACACTCCTCTCTGTAATTACATTTTACAAGATGGAAGTGAGATGGCTGATGTACAGGTTATGACATTCTGTCACTGAGCTTCAGTTGCCACCATTCCTTCTCCCTGTGACAGTCAAAGGCAGAATTTAGAGGGCCCCAGGCCTCCAAGGGGCTTCTGCGCTCCAGTCTCAGGATTGGATGAGAAGCCTGATCAGGAGAACAACCACCTTACAGTAAAAAGTTTTGAACGATAGATCATTTTTGAAAAAAATATATTTAGGGGTCCATTTTGTAGATAAATACATACAGATGAATGTCGAGGCCTGGGAAAGGTCATGCCTATAAAACATTGGGCCAGATTTTGCTGTCAAAATGACAGTGAGGCTAATGGCACTCACCGTTATTTATGCATAAACGGTACAGGAGATTCAGGCGAGGGGCAGATGCACGGTTAAATGCGAATATCCAAAAGTTGCTGTCAGAGTTGCGCCACTCCGCCGTTAGCTCTGCGAAAACGGCATCTCGCTTCCTTCCTCACAGTTGAAATGCATTGAACAGCGTGAAGTTGCTGTATTTGCGCAGTAGATATGAACTAAACCTGCTGCAAATATTTAGGGCTAGTAATTACAAGTGTAACTTTCCTTTTAACGATGTGATCAGTGTTAATTCCTGCCAATCAACCTCTCTGGCACCGAAAATTAACTATTACAAGTGTGGAGTCTCATTCCTTCAGGTTTTGAATTTTTCGGGGAGATTTAAAAAATGTCAAATTTTAAATGTTTTTTTTTCTTACTTTTCCTTTCTCTCCTATTTTTCCCCCTCTCTCTCTCTATCCAATCTTTCTTTCCCTCTCTTTATTTCTCTTTCTGTACCTGATTTGACATTGAATTCACCCTCTTTAATTCGCCCTCCTTCTCAGTCCTTGCGCTGTTTATTTTCCAATCCTTCAGCCTCATGGGTTAAGGAGATACCCTGTTGCTTGCCCTGTTCCCTCAGGTCCCAGATGCCCTGTTTCCCTCACTGCCCCGTTATCAGCTCGCGCTCTCAGCAACTTTGTGGGCAAAAATAGTTTTGAGCTGAAGGGTGCAGGAGCAAGTCTCACTAACGGCAGACGCTGCTAGGTGCCCTGCTACAGCAAAATCAGACCCGTTGTGAATGAGAAACTCAAGGCAAATTGACACTTTTAAGGAGTCAGTTAATATCAAGAAATATATAACTAAATTGCAATTGATCCCTATTTAAAAATACCAATGTCCACTCACATAGCACCTTGCTTATAATAGCCATCCGAAGGAACTTTACAGAAGTTGACAGGACATTGAGCGGGTAGCGGGAGGAAAATCTTTTTTTTTTCATTCTCGGCATGTGGTTGCACGTGGCAAGGCCGGCATTTATTGCCCATTCCTAATTGCCCTCGAGAAGATGGTGGTGGGCCTTCCTGTTGAACCGCTGCAGTCCGTGTGGTGAAGCTGTTCGCACCGTGCTGTTAGATAGGGTGTTCCAGGATTTTGACCCAGCGACGGTGAAGGAACGTCTGATTTCTGTCCAAGTCGGGATGGCCTGTGACTTTTGAGAGGTTACTAAAAAGGCACAGGCGAAAGAAAAGGTTTTGAAGGTGGGGAGAGAAGTAGCAACGAAGAGGGGTGGAGAAAGAGAGTCTCAGAATACCGGGGGCTTGGTGGCTGATGGCCTTGCAATTGATAGCGACGTAGAATAGTCAAACACTCTGACTCTCAAACATTCTGCTAGGTGTTCTGAAGCACGAGTCGCGGTGTTGTGAAGAAATGGAACTTGTGGCACCAGAGCGGTGTGGCTGCTTCCTTCGACTCCGATGAATTCTGGCTAGGATAACCTCGCTGTGGTCTGTTGCAGCACTGTGGAGTTTCTGCAACAAATTTTGGCTCCACACCGGTATACGGGACCTTTTCATCCCTGTACATACTCTGTGGGAAGGTTTGACCACCCAATTACGCTGAATCAAGAGAAACATTCCATCCTTGTAAGCTAAAAAATAAATCGTATGGAGCCACCCAGCTTTGAGCCAATAAGCTGATGGATATGTCAAAACACGTTATACAGCAGAGCACTTGAATGCGATGTTTTATTTAAAGGCCCAGTAATGTCGGGTAAGATTCTTAAAAGAGAGTTTATCCAATATCTGCCAAGTGTCACTCATTGGCAAATCTCTCTTTTTGGTTTAAAAATGTCAGCTGTTGGCTCGGCCCAGATTTCATCTCTCGAGTCGGAAAGATGTGGGTTCAAAGCCCACTTTCGGCCTTACATGTAGTCTAGGCTGACACTCGAGTAGAATATGAGGGAGTGCTGCATTGTCCGAGGTGCCGTCCTTCAGCTGAGACATCAACGTGAGATCCTGTCTGTCTGAAGGTTGTAGGCTCCCTATTCTGGAAGGCTGAGGTCTATTGGGTTGGAGGGCCTTCTTCTATCGAACCTGCAAGGGGGCAGCATTTGGGACTCACGCTCCTATGTGCCATCCAATGACTTCCTGGAAAGGCTGTGAGCATGAGAACAGGAACAGGCTTGGCTGCGATGATCTCCATGATAGAATAGTCTGCGAGCACTCGTTACATCGAATTACATAGAATGTACTGCATAGAAACAGACCATTCGGCCCAAAAGGCCTATGCTAGGGTTTATGCTCCACACGAGCCTTCTCCCTCCCTACTTCATCTAATCCTTATCAACATATCCTTCTACTCCATTCTCCCTCGTGAGTTTATCTAGCTTCCCCTTAAATGCATCTATGCTATTTGCCTCAACTACTCCATGTGGTAGCGAGTTCCACATTCTAACCACTCTCTGGGGAAAGAAGTTTCTCCTGAATTCCCTACTGGATTTATTAGTGACTGTCTTATATTTATAGCCCCTAGTTCTGGTCTCCCCTGCAAGTGGAAACATCATCGTTTCATCAGAGGGCAGAAGAGGGGACAAAAAGCTATAATGGGGTGTAGCTCTAAGTTACGAAGATACAGAATGAGACACTTGCGGAGATCTTCAGCTGTTTGAAGTGGTGACCATAGTTTGGGGCAGAGTTTCGAGGGTACTGATAGCATTGTGGTACCAGTTCCAAATGGCTTTCTTCATGTGCGAGCCCAGACAGTGAGTGGGCTGTTTGACTAGGGCTGGCGTCACATATGAAGACATAGAAAAAGGAAAGGTGAGGAAAAGGCCAGGCCTTTCAATACTCATTCTGTCCATTCAGACAGGGCACCACCACCAGGGCAAGAAACAAGGAGAAAAACACACCGGCAGCTAATTTCAGGAACAGCTCTGGAAAATTCCTCCCCCAACTCCCTGGTGCAACCAAGCAAGCTCCAGGAGACAGTGGTTACCCACAATGTGTCATTAGACATGTTTAACCAAGAATCTTTGCCTCCCCGGCGACTGGCCCAGGTCCAAAGATCACGGAATACACATCCTGCTTTTTCTCTCGTGCTTTTCAATAGTCCTATCTGTTCAAAACTGAATCCATCCACCACTTGAAATCTTGATCGCCACCCCCTGCTGTCACTGCCTCACTTGCTAGTCCACACAGTCTCGGAGCCAAATCCTGTGCTCACTTCCCAGCGGCCGTCACTGAACCACAACCAAGCAGTGCATTATCTTTGCCCTTCCACTCCACAAAGTACAGAGGCCAACTGTAGCATCTCGCTCCACTGTTGCGTTGGCCCAGAGCAGCTAACTCAGCACCGACCGTGAATCGAACCTGGCACCCCTTCACCCCCCCCACCCCCTCAACCATGGACCGTTCCCACTCTTAGCTTGGGGCATAATCCCCACTGAGGCGAGGGATCTTAACTTCCCTGCAATTGGTAGGAAAGGTTTCTTGATTTTTCTTTTTGTTTTAAAAGCTGGAAAGCTGTGCTGGAAACAGCCAGGCTGTAATCTCGACTGTTTAAATTGTAACCGCTGAGGTTATACGTTTGCGGGAAGGTCAAGTCCTCCGAGGATGATCTTTGTAAACCAATCCCACTAATGACATCGTAAAAACAAAATTATTCTGTCTGAGCTTTGCTAAAATAACCATTATTATTTCGTACCCATTGCGAGTAAATGCAGCGTAAGTAATACTTTCAATGTGGCGGATGTAGTCCCGCTGCCTCAAGTGGCCCATGGGTCAAACTGAAGACTTTTATGAGTGAACTGTTTTGAGAGTGGGTGTGAAAAAAGTTCTCAATCTTGAGTGTTTTTCAGCAGTAGGAACTCACCGTGATGAGGTTGTGTTGTATGTGCAGGGATACACGTGATGAGGTTGTGCTCCGTGTGCAGGGATGCATGTGATGAGGTTGTGCTCCGTGTGCAGGGATGCACGTGATGAGGTTGTGTTGTATGTGCAGGGATACACGTGATGAGGTTGTGTTGTATGTGCAGGGATACACGTGATGAGGTTGTGTTGTATGTGCAGGGATACACGTGATGAGGTTGTGCTCCGTGTGCAGGGATACACGTGATGAGGTTGTGCTCCGTGTGCAGGGATACACGTGATGAGGTTGTGCTCCGTGTGCAGGGATGCACGTGATGAGGTTGTGTTGTATGTGCAGGGATACACGTGATGAGGTTGTGCTCCGTGTGCAGGGATACACGTGATGAGGTTGTGCTCCGTGTGCAGGGATACACGTGATGAGGTTGTGCTCCGTGTGCAGGGATACACGTGATGAGGTTGTGTTGTATGTGCAGGGATACACGTGATGAGGTTGTGTTGTATGTGCAGGGATACACGTGATGAGGTTGTGCTTCGTGTGCAGGGATACACGTGATGAGGTTGTGTTGTATGTGCAGGGATACACGTGATGAGGTTGTGTTGTATGTGCAGGGATACACGTGATGAGGTTGTGTTGTATGTGCAGGGATAGACGTGATGAGGTTGTGTTGTATGTGCAGGGATAGACGTGATGAGGTTGTGTTGTCTGTGCAGGGACACACGTGATGAGGTTGTGTTGTATGTGCAGGGATACACGTGATGAGGTTGTGTTGTATGTGCAGGGATAGACGTGATGAGGTTGTGTTGTATGTGCAGGGATAGACGTGATGAGGTTGTGTTGTCTGTGCAGGGACACACGTGATGAGGTTGTGTTGTATGTGCAGGGATACACGTGATGAGGTTGTGTTGTCTGTGCAGGGACACACGTGATGAGGTTGTGTTGTATGTGCAGGGATACATGTGATGAGGTTGTGTTGTATGTGGAGGGATACACGTGATGAGGTTGTGTTGTATGTGGAGGGATACACGTGATGAGGTTGTGTTGTATGTAGAGGGATACACGTGATGAGGTTGTGTTGTATGTGGAGGGATACACGTGATGAGGTTGTGTTGTATGTGGAGGGATACACGTGATGAGGTTGTGTTGTATGTGCAGGGATACACGTGATGAGGTTGCGCTCCGTGTGCAGGGATACACGTGATGAGGTTGTGTTGTATGTGGAGGGATACACGTGATGAGGTTGTGTTGTATGTGGAGGGATACACGTGATGAGGTTGTGCTCCGTGTGCAGGGATACACGTGATGAGGTTGTGCTCCGTGTGCAGGGATGCACGTGATGAGGTTGTGTTGTATGTGCAGGGATACACGTGATGAGGTTGTGCTCCGTGTGCAGGGATACACGTGATGAGGTTGTGCTCCGTGTGCAGGGATACACGTGATGAGGTTGTGCTCCGTGTGCAGGGATACACGTGATGAGGTTGTGTTGTATGTGCAGGGATACACGTGATGAGGTTGTGTTGTATGTGCAGGGATACACGTGATGAGGTTGTGTTGTATGTGCAGGGATACACGTGATGAGGTTGTGTTGTATGTGCAGGGATAGACGTGATGAGGTTGTGTTGTATGTGCAGGGATAGACGTGATGAGGTTGTGTTGTCTGTGCAGGGACACACGTGATGAGGTTGTGTTGTATGTGCAGGGATACACGTGATGAGGTTGTGTTGTATGTGCAGGGATAGACGTGATGAGGTTGTGTTGTATGTGCAGGGATAGACGTGATGAGGTTGTGTTGTCTGTGCAGGGACACACGTGATGAGGTTGTGTTGTATGTGCAGGGATACATGTGATGAGGTTGTGTTGTATGTGCAGGGATACACGTGATGAGGTTGTGTTGTATGTGCAGGGATAGACGTGATGAGGTTGTGTTGTCTGTGCAGGGACACACGTGATGAGGTTGTGTTGTATGTGCAGGGATACACGTGATGAGGTTGTGTTGTCTGTGCAGGGACACACGTGATGAGGTTGTGTTGTATGTGCAGGGATACATGTGATGAGGTTGTGTTGTATGTGGAGGGATACACGTGATGAGGTTGTGTTGTATGTGGAGGGATACACGTGATGAGGTTGTGTTGTATGTAGAGGGATACACGTGATGAGGTTGTGTTGTATGTGGAGGGATACACGTGATGAGGTTGTGTTGTATGTGGAGGGATACACGTGATGAGGTTGTGTTGTATGTGCAGGGATACACGTGATGAGGTTGCGCTCCGTGTGCAGGGATACACGTGATGAGGTTGTGTTGTATGTGGAGGGATACACGTGATGAGGTTGTGTTGTATGTGGAGGGGTACACGTGATGAGGTTGTGTTGTATGTGGAGGGATACACGTGATGAGGTTGTGTTGTATGTGGAGGGATACACGTGATGAGGTTGTGTTGTATGTGGAGGGATACACGTGATGAGGTTGTGTTGTATGTGGAGGGATACACGTGATGAGGTTGCGCTCCGTGTGGAGGGATACACGTGATGAGGTTGTGTTGTATGTGGAGGGATACACGTGATGAGGTTGTGTTCCGTGTGGAGGGATACACGTGATGAGGTTGTGTTCCGTGTGGAGGGATACACGTGATGAGGTTGCGCTCCGTGTGCAGGGATACACGTGATGAGGTTGTGTTCCGTGTGGAGGGATACACGTGATGAGGTTGTGCTCTGTGATGTCTGTACTAAGTCAGCTGCTTTCAGATGGGGTCGCAACAATACTGGCGCTACAGTTGCTTGCAGGTCCTCTGCTTTTGGGAGGGGGAAACGAGCCAGGGTTCCCAGTCCCAGGCACCATCCAGAGACCCTCCTGGAAAGTGTGGATGTTGGTGTCAGACTTGGCAGCAGTGCTTCCATTGTTAAGTAGTATGGTGACTCTCACCGTCTAGACTTGTGTGTGGGATTTCCATTCCGGTGACATGCCAGAGAGCTGTCAGCCAATGGAACCGTTGCCTGGCAAGAGTGGAAAGAAAGCACCTGCATTTATAGAGCGCCTTTCACCACCTCAGGACATCCCAAGGCGCTTTACAGCCAATGAAGTACTTTTGAAGTGTAGTCACTGTTGTAATGTAGGAATCGTGGCAGCCAATTTCCGCTGAGCAAGATCCCACAAACAGCAATATGATAATGACCAGATAATCTGTTTTTTAGGGTAGGTTGAGGGATAAATATCGGCCTAGGACACCGGGGGAGAACTCACCTGCTTTTCTTAGAAGTAGTGCTGCGGGACCTTTTAGGTCCACCTCAGAAGGCAGACGGAGTCCTCGGTTTAACCTCGCACGCGAAAGACGGCACCTCCGACAGTGCAGCGCTCCCTCAGTACCGCACTGAGAGTGTCGGCCTGGATCATGGGGCTCTAGTCTCTGGAGTGGGGCTTGAACCCACGACCATCTGACTCAGAGGCAGGAGTGCTACCCACTGAGCCACGGCTGACAAGAAGAAGAGAAAACTGGTCGGGGGTGGGGGAGGATCTCAAATTCAGTGTGGCATATAGAAGGGCTAATTCTGCCCTCCCTGTAGGAAATCACACATGTCGGTCAGGTTTGCTACATTACAGCCCCAGTTCTCCTACCTGTCACCCCTACGACCACGGCTCCCTGGCGCGATTACACAATTACCCCTAAAGCCTTAATTAAGCGTTAATTCTCAATGCCAGGGCCTGTGGATTAACATATAATTACATAGCACATGTGATTTATTTGATTTTTTTTTTCCCCCATCCAGGAAACGTTTAAATTGTCCTGCTGCAGCACTGATGTAGGAATAGGCCGAGCTCCAATCTAAATATCCAGCCGTCTTTGTCTCGGGATCGATACCGAGACACACTGAAGCTCAGGGGGGGAAAGAGAAGGTTCTGCCTTGTACAGGCCAATTATCCTGATGGTGGCAGAAAGCATTCTGCCCATTTACCGGCTCTCAAGTCGAATTCTTTGCCCCCCCCCCTTAATCTGACAGGCGTGTCATCTCCTGATGCCGATTGAATCCCCTTTTGAAGGGGGTGGCTGGGTGGTAGGAGGAGAGATGTAAAGAAAATAGAGCTTGTTCTCCCATTATTATTTTTTCCCTCCCCCTCTCTCTTCAATGTTTATTCAAATGGGCCTCAAACTTCAGCAGAGCATCCCTCAGAGGAGGGCAGGGGGGGAGGGGCGATGGGTGACTGCTGGCACACAAGTGAAGCAGAGCAGGGAAAGAAACTCGAGGTGAATAGAACAAAAAAGGACAAGGACGTTTTCAACAAGGCAGAGAAAGGGAACCGAGGAGAATAAATTTGAGCGCAGGGACTTAAAAGAGAAGTGTATAACAATTAGGCAGTAAACACAGTAAGATAAGGAGGAGCAAAGGCATGAGGCAACATAAAATAAATAAAATCAGCACATGAAAGGATGGAAGGAAAATGAAGAAAAAAAATCAAAATTAAAAAGGTGTGTAAGACGGAAGGAGATGATGACCATAAGCATCGCAATTAACAGTTTAATTATCCTAATGATTTCCCCCCCCCCCTCATAGTTGAATAGACGACCAACACTCGCTGTCGAGACTCCCATGAATAACAGCACTTCAGACTTTTTTTGGTCTGCAGAAATTGGATTTCCTTGACAGAGAGATTGTTAAGTCGAATTTCCACAGACCAACAGCAGACTTGAAGTCTGAGTAAAGAATGATAGTAAGACTTGCATTTATATAGCACCTTTCACGACCTCAGGACATCCCAAAGCGCTTTACAGCGAATGAAGTACTTTTTAAAGTGTAGTCACTGTTGTAATGTAGGAAACGCAGCAGCTAATTTGCACACAGCAAGATCCCACGCACAGCAACGAGATAATGACCAGATCATTTGTTTTAGTGATGTTGGTTGAGGGATAAATATTGGCCAGGACACCAGGCAGAACTCCCCTGCTCTTTCTTCATAATAATGCTGTGGGATCTTTTAGGTCCTCCTGAGAGGACAGACAGTGAAACATTGGTTTAACGTCTCATCCAAAAGACGGCACCTCTGACAGTGCAGCACTCCCTCAGTTCTGCACTGGAGTGTCAGCTTGGATCAGGTGCTCAAGTCTGTGGAGTGGGATTTGAACCCACGACTTGGAATGTTTATAATTCCTCTGTTTCCCAGCCTTGTAGCCAGTTCTAACGGCACCATTTCGTTACCAGTATGACGTCAGTCATTGAGAGTAATTCATTGTTCATGAAGTGCTTTTAGATGTTTCTGAGGATCGAGATAATGTGCTGTATATATAGAATCTGTTCATTCTTCATTTTTTATCTCTCATCTCCTTTATTCATTTGTTTGTTCTTGTCCAGATTCCCTCAGCCAAGCCCAAGGTCAGTGCCCTTCCCTCCACCATAGTATTACAAATGTGTTTATACTTGCCTCTTTTACTTTTGTTCTAATCTAATGAGAGTAACTGCCATACCCCACTCTCCCCATATAGATTTGTGTTGGGTGCAGACACTATACCCCACTCTCCCAGTATAGATTTGTGTTGGGTGCAGACTCTATACCCCACTCTCCCAGTATAGATTTGTGTTGGGTGCAGACTCTATACCCCACTCTCCCAGTATAGATTTGTGTTGGGTGCAGACACTATACCCCACTCTCCCAGTATAGATTTGTGTTGGGTGCAGACTCTATACCCCACTCTCCCAGTATAGATTTGTGTTGGGTGCAGACACTATACCCCACTCTCCCCGTATAGATTTGTGTTGGGTGCAGACACTATACCCCACTCTCCCCGTATAGATTTGTGTTGGGTGCAGACTCTATACCCCACTCTCCCCGTATAGATTTGTGTTGGGTGCAGACTCTATACCCCACTCTCCCAGTATAGATTTGTGTTGGGTGCAGACACTATACCCCACTCTCCCAGTATAGATTTGTGTTGGGTGCAGACTCTATACCCCACTCTCCCAGTATAGATTTGTGTTGGGTGCAGACACTATACCCCACTCTCCCCGTATAGATTTGTGTTGGGTGCAGACACTATACCCCACTCTCCCAGTATAGATTTGTGTTGGGTGCAGACACTATACCCCACTCTCCCCGTATAGATTTGTGTTGGGTGCAGACTCTATACCCCACTCTCCCCGTATAGATTTGTGTTGGGTGCAGACACTATACCCCACTCTCCCAGTATAGATTTGTGTTGAGTGCAGACTCTATACCCCACTCTCCCAGTATAGATTTGTGTTGAGTGCAGACTCTATACCCCACTCTCCCCGTATAGATTTGTGTTGGGTGCAGACTCTATACCCCACTCTCCCAGTATAGATTTGTGTTGGGTGCAGACTCTATACCCCACTCTCCCAGTATAGATTTGTGTTGGGTGCAGACTCTATACCCCACTCTCCCCGTATAGATTTGTGTTGGGTGCAGACTCTATACCCCACTCTCCCCGTATAGATTTGTGTTGGGTGCAGACTCTATACCCCACTCTCCCAGTATAGATTTGTGTTGGGTGCAGACTCTATACCCCACTCTCCCCGTATAGATTTGTGTTGGGTGCAGACTCTATACCCCACTCTCCCAGTATAGATTTGTGTTGGGTGCAGACTCTATACCCCACTCTCCCCGTATAGATTTGTGTTGGGTGCAGACACTATACCCCACTCTCCCCATATAGATTTGTGTTGGGTGCAGACTCTATACCCCACTCTCCCAGTATAGATTTGTGTTGGGTGCAGACTCTATACCCCACTCTCCCAGTATAGATTTGTGTTGGGTGCAGACTCTATACCCCACTCTCCCAGTATAGATTTGTGTTGGGTGCAGACACTATACCCCACTCTCCCCATATAGATTTGTGTTGGGTGCAGACTCTATACCCCACTCTCCCTGTATAGATTTGTGTTGGGTGCAGACACTATACCCCACTCTCCCAGTATAGATTTGTGTTGGGTGCAGACTCTATACCCCACTCTCCCAGTATAGATTTGTGTTGGGTGCAGACTCTATACCCCACTCTCCCAGTATAGATTTGTGTTGGGTGCAGACTCTATACCCCACTCTCCCAGTATAGATTTGTGTTGGGTGCAGACACTATACCCCACTCTCCCCATATAGATTTGTGTTGGGTGCAGACTCTATACCCCACTCTCCCTGTATAGATTTGTGTTGGGTGCAGACACTATACCCCACTCTCCCAGTATAGATTTGTGTTGGGTGCAGACTCTATACCCCACTCTCCCAGTATAGATTTGTGTTGGGTGCAGACTCTATACCCCACTCTCCCAGTATAGATTTGTGTTGGGTGCAGACACTATACCCCACTCTCCCCATATAGATTTGTGTTGGGTGCAGACTCTATACCCCACTCTCCCTGTATAGATTTGTGTTGGGTGCAGACACTATACCCCACTCTCCCAGTATAGATTTGTGTTGGGTGCAGACACTATACCCCACTCTCCCAGTATAGATTTGTGTTGGGTGCAGACTCTATACCCCACTCTCCCAGTATAGATTTGTGTTGGGTGCAGACTCTATACCCCACTCTCCCAGTATAGATTTGTGTTGGGTGCAGACTCTATACCCCACTCTCCCAGTATAGATTTGTGTTGGGTGCAGACTCTATACCCCACTCTCCCAGTATAGATTTGTGTTGGGTGCAGACTCTATACCCCACTCTCCCCGTATAGATTTGTGTTGGGTGCAGACACTATACCCCACTCTCCCCGTATAGATTTGTGTTGGGTGCAGACTCTATACCCCACTCTCCCCGTATAGATTTGTGTTGGGTGCAGACACTATACCCCACTCTCCCCGTATAGATTTGTGTTGGGTGCAGACACTATACCCCACTCTCC
This sequence comes from Heptranchias perlo, assembly GCF_035084215.1. NCBI lineage: Eukaryota > Metazoa > Chordata > Chondrichthyes > Hexanchiformes > Hexanchidae > Heptranchias > Heptranchias perlo. The sequence goes on along the minus strand of NC_090333.1, from coordinate 10,150,064 downwards.
CCATATAGATTTGTGTTGGGTGCAGACTCTATACCCCACTCTCCCAGTATAGATTTGTGTTGGGTGCAGACTCTATACCCCACTCTCCCCGTATAGATTTGTGTTGGGTGCAGACACTATACCCCACTCTCCCAGTATAGATTTGTGTTGGGTGCAGACACTATACCCCACTCTCCCCGTATAGATTTGTGTTGGGTGCAGACACTATACCCCACTCTCCCCATATAGATTTGTGTTGGGTGCAGACTCTATACCCCACTCTCCCAGTATAGATTTGTGTTGGGTGCAGACTCTATACCCCACTCTCCCCGTATAGATTTGTGTTGAGTGCAGACTCTATACCCCACTCTCCCCGTATAGATTTGTGTTGAGTGCAGACTCTATACCCCACTCTCCCCGTATAGATTTGTGTTGGGTGCAGACTCTATACCCCACTCTCCCAGTATAGATTTGTGTTGGGTGCAGACTCTATACCGCACTCTCCCCATATAGATTTGTGTTGGGTGCAGACACTATACCCCACTCTCCCCATATAGATTTGCGTTGGGTGCAGACACTATACCCCACTCTCCCCGTATAGATTTGTGTTGGGTGCAGACACTATACCCCACTCTCCCAGTATAGATTTGTGTTGGGTGCAGACACTATACCCCACTCTCCCAGTATAGATTTGTGTTGGGTGCAGACTCTATACCCCACTCTCCCAGTATAGATTTGTGTTGGGTGCAGACACTATACCCCACTCTCCCAGTATAGATTTGCGTTGGGTGCAGACTCTATACCCCACTCTCCCAGTATAGATTTGTGTTGGGTGCAGACACTATACCCCACTCTCCCCGTATAGATTTGTGTTGGGTGCAGACTCTATACCCCACTCTCCCCATATAGATTTGTGTTGGGTGCAGACTGTATACCGCACTCTCCCCATATAGATTTGTGTTGGGTGCAGACACAATACCCCACTCTCCCCATATAGATTTGCGTTGGGTGCAGACACTATACCCCACTCTCCCAGTATAGATTTGTGTTGGGTGCAGACACTATACCCCACTCTCCCAGTATAGATTTGCGTTGGGTGCAGACACTATACCCCACTCTCCCAGTATAGATTTGTGTTGGGTGCAGACACTATACCCCACTCTCCCAGTATAGATTTGTGTTGGATGCAGACACTATACCCCACTCTCCCAGTATAGATTTGTGTTGGGTGCAGACTCTATACCCCACTCTCCCAGTATAGATTTGTGTTGGGTGCAGACTCTATACCCCACTCTCCCCGTATAGATTTGTGTTGAGTGCAGACTCTATACCCCACTCTCCCAGTATAGATTTGTGTTGGGTGCAGACTCTATACCCCACTCTCCCAGTATAGATTTGTGTTGGGTGCAGACTCTATACCCCACTCTCCCCGTATAGATTTGTGTTGAGTGCAGACTCTATACCCCACTCTCCCAGTATAGATTTGTGTTGGGTGCAGACTCTATACCCCACTCTCCCAGTATAGATTTGTGTTGGGTGCAGACTCTATACCCCACTCTCCCCGTATAGATTTGTGTTGGGTGCAGACACTATACCCCACTCTCCCCGTATAGATTTGTGTTGGGTGCAGACACTATACCCCACTCTCCCCGTATAGATTTGTGTTGGGTGCAGACTCTATACCCCACTCTCCCAGTATAGATTTGTGTTGGGTGCAGACTCTATACCCCACTCTCCCCATATAGATTTGTGTTGGGTGCAGACACTATACCCCACTCTCCCAGTATAGATTTGTGTTGGGTGCAGACTCTATACCCCACTCTCCCAGTATAGATTTGTGTTGGGTGCAGACTCTATACCCCACTCTCCCAGTATAGATTTGTGTTGGGTGCAGACTCTATACCCCACTCTCCCAGTATAGATTTGTGTTGGGTGCAGACTCTATACCCCACTCTCCCAGTATAGATTTGTGTTGGGTGCAGACTCTATACCCCACTCTCCCAGTATAGATTTGTGTTGGGTGCAGACTCTATACCCCACTCTCCCCATATAGATTTGTGTTGGGTGCAGACTCTATACCCCACTCTCCCCGTATAGATTTGTGTTGGGTGCAGACACTATACCCCACTCTCCCAGTATAGATTTGTGTTGAGTGCAGACTCTATACCCCACTCTCCCAGTATAGATTTGTGTTGGGTGCAGACTCTATACCCCACTCTCCCAGTATAGATTTGTGTTGGGTGCAGACTCTATACCCCACTCTCCCAGTATAGATTTGTGTTGGGTGCAGACTCTATACCCCACTCTCCCAGTATAGATTTGTGTTGGGTGCAGACACTATACCCCACTCTCCCAGTATAGATTTGTGTTGGGTGCAGACTCTATACCCCACTCTCCCAGTATAGATTTGTGTTGGGTGCAGACTCTATACCGCACTCTCCCCATATAGATTTGTGTTGGGTGCAGACACTATACCCCACTCTCCCCATATAGATTTGCGTTGGGTGCAGACACTATACCCCACTCTCCCAGTATAGATTTGTGTTGGGTGCAGACTCTATACCCCACTCTCCCAGTATAGATTTGTGTTGGGTGCAGACTCTATACCCCACTCTCCCAGTATAGATTTGTGTTGGGTGCAGACTCTATACCCCACTCTCCCAGTATAGATTTGTGTTGGGTGCAGACTCTATACCCCACTCTCCCAGTATAGATTTGTGTTGGGTGCAGACTCTATACCCCACTCTCCCCGTATAGATTTGTGTTGGGTGCAGACACTATACCCCACTCTCCCTGTATAGATTTGTGTTGGGTGCAGACTCTATACCCCACTCTCCCAGTATAGATTTGTGTTGGGTGCAGACTCTATACCCCACTCTCCCAGTATAGATTTGTGTTGGGTGCAGACTCTATACCCCACTCTCCCAGTATAGATTTGTGTTGGGTGCAGACTCTATACCCCACTCTCCCCATATAGATTTGTGTTGGGTGCAGACTCTATACCCCACTCTCCCAGTATAGATTTGTGTTGGGTGCAGACTCTATACCCCACTCTCCCTGTATAGATTTGTGTTGGGTGCAGACTCTATACCCCACTCTCCCAGTATAGATTTGTGTTGAGTGCAGACACTATACCCCACTCTCCCAGTATAGATTTGTGTTGGGTGCAGACTCTATACCCCACTCTCCCCGTATAGATTTGTGTTGGGTGCAGACACTATACCCCACTCTCCCTGTATAGATTTGTGTTGGGTGCAGACACTATACCCCACTCTCCCTGTGTAGATTTGTGTTGGGTGCAGACACTATACCCCACTCTCCCTGTGTAGATTTGTGTTGGGTGCAGACACTATACCCCACTCTCCCTGTATAGATTTGTGTTGAGTGCAGACTCTATACCCCACTCTCCCTGTATAGATTTGTGTTGAGTGCAGACTCTATACCCCACTCTCCCAGTATAGATTTGTGTTGAGTGCAGACTCTATACCCCACTCTCCCCGTATAGATTTGTGTTGGGTGCAGACACTATACCCCACTCTCCCTGTATAGATTTGTGTTGGGTGCAGACACTATACCCCACTCTCCCTGTGTAGATTTGTGTTGGGTGCAGACACTATACCCCACTCTCCCTGTATAGATTTGTGTTGGGTGCAATCCTATCTCCATACCCCACTCTCTCCGCATAGATTTTTTACTTAATAGCAGCCTCCATAAGTTCCATGGGAACAGGGCTTCAAACATTTTATAAGACCCCCCGAGAGTCTATGGTACCCATACAATCTACGAAAACAAAAGATTGGGTACCCCACTTTGTGAAATCTCCTTATCCAGCATTTTCATAAGAGACATTAGCCGTTTTGAGTTATTCTTTAGCGATTTCATTCACTCTTTAACGATGAACTATTTAAAGCTCTCATCAATAATTTAATTTCCAGTTTCGTAAACTCTGGGTTTTTATTTCAGAATTTTGTCTGCGAATTAATTTGTCATGTTCGCGCTTTAATTGGAAATAATTATAATTGAAAACACTCTCTGAACACTGCAACCTGAGGACTATGTGAAGCATACAGAAAGAAGGTGCTTTATATTACACCTTTATCATCTCAGACAGCGATCTTTGTGTTCTCCTTTGAAATGTACTGCATATTAACGCTCACAAGAGTTGGGCAAAGAAAGCAGAATTATCCCGCATCCCTTAGAGAATTGTGGGGTGAGGAAAGGGGAGTTCAGTTCCCTGACAGCTGTAAAATATTTAATTTGGAAATGGGTGTGAATTGCTTATGAATGCCAGAATGTCGGGTTTGTATAATTGGATGTACAACGAATTTCTGTCAGCCTAACTGAATAGAAGAATGTCTGTCTGAGTTCACTGATTGTTCAGTCATTGTTTGCCCTGCAGGAAAGAAAGAACTTGTATTTATACAGCGCCCTTCGTGTCCTCAAGGCGTCCCACAGCGCCTTACAGCCAATGAATTACTTTTGAAGTGCTTTCACTGTTGTTAAGGAGGCAAGCATGACAGACAATTTGATGCAGAGGAAAATCCCACAAACAGCAAATGGAGATAAATGACCAGTTAATCTGATTTAGTGGTATTGGTTGAGGGATAAATGTTAGCCAGGACATTAGGAGAACTCCCCCTGCTCTTCTTCAAATAATACCATGGGATCTTTGACATCCACCAAAACAGGCAGACTGGTCCTCTGACAATGCAGTACTCCCTCAGTACTGGATTGTGGCTCAGTTGGTGAGGTCTGTGGTTATGGTGTTGGACTAGCAACCAGTGTTTGCAAGTTCAAAACCAACCATAGCAAGTGGTGAACTCTGGTAATGTAGCCATGAAAGCTGCTGGATTGTTGCAAACTGGTTCACCAATGTCCGCCTGATCGTGCCGGTCTACATATGGTATAATTCACCAGAATGATACTGGGGCTAAAAGGGTTAAATTATGAGGACAGGTTGCGTAGACTAGGCTTGTATTTCCTCAAGTATAGAAGATTAAGGGGTGATCTAGTCGAGGTGCTTAAGATGATTAAAGGATTTGATGGGATTGATAGAGAGAAACCACTTCCTCTGGAGGGGGAGTCCAGAAGAAGGGGGCATAACCTTAAAGTTAGAGCTGGGCCATTCAGGGGTGATGTCAGGAAGTACTTCTTCACACAAAGGGCAGTGGAAATCTGGAACTCTCTCCCCTAAAAAGCTGGGGGTCAATTGAAAAGTTCAAAATTGAGATAGCCTCAATGGCCTACTTCTGTTCCTCGTCTACACTAGCCCACATCCAGGAGCAAATGAAGTAAAAGTACAGGCCCAAAGGTTCCAGGTTTGATTGATACCAGTGCTGAATTATCCGAAATTGGAGGGCTTTGAAGGTGTCAACAGTTGGCCTCAGCGTCGCTGGCCGAGCGAGCCAGGTGTTCTTGCTCTCCAGTGGAAAGTACTCGACGCCTAGGTCCTTCAAGCGAGGTACCAGAGGTCCAATGAGGGTCGTCATTCTCAGGACAGACGGGGAGAAAATTGCTGAGAAAAGAGAAAAACAAAATTGTTCTGGCTGATTAATCATTGAGCTGCTGCGTTTCAATGCGGTAAAGGTGCCCCTTGATTCTGCTTATCTGTTTGTTGATGGTGTCATCAACCGATCAAAAAGAAAGAATGACCGTGTAGCATTTGCTCCCGAATGTAATTGAGAAATATAAGGAAACATGTATAAGATGTGGAACAATTATCTTCTGACAGGCAGCAAAGTGCCCATATGGTGCATGTGCCCATGAGGAGGATTAGTGTCTGTAGAGAAGTGAGGCTTCTAGGGCAAATTTTCAGGTCAGAGCTTTTCTGTACGAAGATGGCTTTGCATCTGTCTTAAAAAAAATAAATAAATCCCCAGCTTGGTTTTGATGTTTGGTGCAGGTTATACTGAGCACAGGAGCATAGCAGCAGCCCGTGGCGATGTGGGAAAGGTAACCATGGCGATGCGGAGGCCTACAGAAGGATGCTCAGAGAGGACGGTTTTGGACTTGGGAAGGATACTTAGGAAGTGAATCGGGAACAGCCTCAGGAAGCTTAGTTGGCAGTGATCTTGGGATGGCAAGGGAGAAGGTAATTGCATCCCACCTCCCCATCCCATCCGAGGCACATCGATATGGAAGTATGCGACTTATGAGGCCAAAATCGTGCTTTAGGCTTACTTGAACGGGCTGATTGACAAACCAGAGAGCTGGTCTTGCTCATGTTTGCTGAAGACCGAGCCTGTACCAGTGGGCTTACAGCAAGCTTTTGACCTTGTGGTTCTTTCTGTCGGGTGAGATTGCAGCCTAAGGAAGAACGCAGTGAAATGGAGTCGGGAAGTGAGAGCAAGCAAGTCGGTCAGAAGGCACTGTGGTGTGTGTCTGGTTCAGGCTAGCCATTTCAGCAAGCACAAACTATTATTGAAAGTAATTATGGTGGCTTAGTGAGAAGTAATTATTTACAGCGCTTGTAAATTGTCATCCCGGTGGATAGGCTGCTATAAATGCTTTCTTCCACTTCTGTGTAACTGTGCAGTGAGCTGATTATATCCACAAAGAAGGCACAATAATGGCAATGCAGGGCTGAATCGTTTCAAAACAGAAAGCTGTCCTGTGCTTACCTTGGGTTTTGGCTGTCGCCGTTCCCTGCTTGCGCTTTGTCCGGCTCAGAAGCTGATTCATAAAACCGAGGTCTGGTCTTCTGCGACTGTATAAAGGGTCACTGTCCATTTTCTGAATCTGCCTGCTCCAACGGGCCGAGAGCAGGCTTTTGACCTCATGGGCGGCATAGATTTCAAAAAGAAAACAGATATGGTAATGTAGTGCTTATTTTCCTGGACTAGTAATCCAGAGGCCCGGGCTAATAATCCAGAGAACGTGACTTCACAATCCCACCATGGCAGTTTGAGAATTTGAATTCAGTTTTAAAAAGAAAAGCTTGGATCAGTAAAAGTGACTGTGAAGCTGTCAGATTGTCATAAAAACCAAACTAACTCACTAATGAGCCTTGAGAAACGAAGAGAAAGAAAGAGAGGCTTGCATTTGTATAATGCCTTTCACAACCTCAGAACGCCGTAAAATGCTTCACGTTCAATGAAGTACATTTTTAAAGTAACTGTTGTAATGCTGGAAATGTAGCAGCCAATTTGAGCACAGCAAGGACCCGCAAATAGCAACGTAATAAAGGCCAGATAATCTGCTTCAGTGATGTTGGTTGACACTGGGGAGAACTCCTCTGCTCTTCTTCGAATAGTGCCATGGGATCTTTTACGTCCACCTGAGAGGGCAGACGAGGCTTCGATTTAACGACTTATCCAAAAGACGGCACCTCTGACAGTGCAGCACTCCCTCAGTACTGCACTGGGAGTGTCGGCCGAGATTCTGTGCTCAAGTCTGTGGAATGGGGATTGAACCCACAACCTTCTGGCTCAGAGGCGAGAGTGCTACCAACTGACATCGATATGAGAAGCACATATAAAGTTTAAATCCCCGTTCCCAATAATTTGCAGACAGCTCAAATTGCTGATACCGACAGCTCTTGGCGTTCTGATTTATGATTTATCTGCCAGTGAGGCAGTGAGTGCCCTTTCCAAATCCTCCAGCCCGACAGGACAAAACCAGCGAATTAGAAATCTGATCACAAATAGGATTGAGTTGTCAGACTGCCAGCAGCTGTGGACTGCAAGTGGCCCTCTGGCTGCAGCTGGACACTTGTGACTCAGAAGGGAGGGTTGCTGCTGGATGGTGCAGTCATCTTCTGGTTCAAAAGAAACCCTCCAACTAAGAGGAATTGGTCCACGGGCCGGGGAACATGGCGGTCCAGCGCCACAGCCAGTAACGACAACAACTTGCATTTATATAGCGCCTTTAACATAGTAAAACGTCCCAAGGCGCTTCACAGGAGCGATTATCAAACAAAATTTGACACCGAGGAGATATTTGAACAATTGAGAGGTAGGTTTTATGCTGCGTCTGAAAGGAGGAGAGAGGGGCGGAGAGGTCGAGGGAAGGAATTCCAGAGCTTAGGGCCTTGGCAGCTGAAGTCACGGCCGCCAATGGTGGGGTGATGAAAATCGAGGATGCGCAAGAGGCAAGAATTGGAGGAGCGCAGAGATCTTCTGCGTCATGATGTGAGCACGCTGACGTGTGGAGCCTGTTAGGCATGTTTGCAGTGCCACCAGACGGGGGCTATTCAGGAATAACCGGGTCTCTGCTACCGCTGGCTGAACCCGTCCTGTTAGCTTTACCAGGGATATCAACCATCGACCGTACAGCACCCACAAGGCAGGAGTCAGTGGTATTACAATAATATTAAGAGTCCAAAGAGGACCAGCACACAACGTAAAAAGAAGCTTGCCGTGAGCTCCTGCAATGGACCGTGTTGCTATGTTATGGAGGGTACTTTCTTGCCCTTTAAATTCATTTTCTATTCATCACAACGCAGGAACCTGTGAGCTGCCGTAAGGTGGAGATGCTGATGACCTGCTTCCCGTAGATGTACATTACTTCATATCTTTGAGCCAAAAGGATCTTGGCAGCTTTTTTTTTTATTTTTAAAATACAAAGTGTTACAGTCAGCAAAAAAAAAAGTCTTAATCAGGTTTCCATCAAGACGGTTTCTTCAAAGGGCAAGATTCTTAAAGGACAGTGGAGTTGGATCAGAGTTGAGCAAGAGGCTAACACGGTTTGAAGAGTTAGACAGTGGACTGTCTCTTTAAGGTTCCATTAATGTATGCAGCTTTGTGAGGTGGTGGGGGGAGGGGTCAACAATGCTCTGACATAAAGCATTGGTAAATTTAAGCAGGATATTGTACAATGTAGTTTATAGCTTCATTCTCTGTGCCATTACATAAATAAAGCATTCAGTGTGTGCATCAGTGCCATCAAGCATGACTACCCTGGTGGGCGGGGGAATTAAATGCCAACTAAGGGTCAGAAGCAACAAAGACTGAATAACACTCAGAAAATGTACACGTATTAGGTAAGGAACACTGCTCCTGATGCAGAAGAAATTGAATAAGCTCCTTGCGAGTCTTGTGGCATAAAGACTGCTTGTGTTCGGATGAACTGCCATCATTGACCCGTGTAGGATATTCCATTATTGCATGAACTGGACCGTGGTTTATTAAGGGGAGAGGGGAAGTCTTTCGTTTCCGAGGTGTACAGTGCTATTTTACCTCCATGCTTTTAATTTTTCCTTCCTTCGTCGTCTGCATGGCAAGATTTCAAGGAGAGAGAGAGAGAGAGAGAGAGAGCGGGTCACAGACCAGAGGGTCAACTGTTGAGTCAATTGGGAGATAAATCTGAAGAATGTTTCAACAGGCGTAGGGTTCTGACTGGAAGATAAGATTGAGCAGATGAAGACTGTTATGAGGCATTGAATATATATTTTTTTCCTCTGGCTAATCCCTCACTCTCCATCCCTCTGAAAGCGTTAACCTGTTACAGTTGCATCAGCAGCCTCTGACTTTATTATTTATGTGTGAGCCTGAGCAGTGAACCGGCTGTTCGAGCATGGGTGGAGGGAGGTGAGTTTTCCAGTTGAGTCCAATCCTGGCCTTGATCAGATTACCACACTGTGGGGGTGAGGGGGGCGGTGGGGTGTCATTGGACGACAACTGGAAGCAAGAGTCCTGGCTGATTTTCCCCTCCTTAGCCAAGCGTCCCTACTAATAAAAGAAAGACTTGCATTTATATAGTGCCTTTCACAACCTCAGGACGTCCCAAAGCGCTTTACAACCAATGACGAACTTTCGAAGTGTAGTCACTTGTAATGTAGAAAACACAGCAGCCAATTTACATAGCATTACAAAGAATTTACAGCACAGAAACAGGCCATTCGGCCCAACTGATTTATGCCGGTGTTTAAGCTCCACACAAGCCTCCTTCCGCCCTGCATCTAACCCTCTCAGCATATCCTTCTATTTCTTTCCTTCAATGCGTCTATGCTTTTTGCCTCAACTACTACTTGTGGTAGCAAGTTCCACATTCTCACCACTCTGAGTAAAGAAGTTTCTCCTTAATTACTTACTGAATTTATTAGTGACTATCTTATATTTGTGGCCCCTAGTTTTGGTCACCCCTGCATGTGGAAACATCTTCCCTACATTTATCCTATTCGACAACACCTCCCAAACCCGCGACCTCTACCGCCTAGAAGGACAAGGGCAGCAGGTAAATGGGAACAACACCACCTGCACGCTCCCCTCCAAGTCACACACTCTCCCGACTTGGAAATATATCGCCGTTTCTTCATCGTTGCTGGGTCAAAATCCTGGAACTCCCTACCTAATAGCACTGTGGGAGAACCTTCACCACACGGACTGCAGCGGTTCAAGAAGGTGGCTCACCACCATCTTCTCAAGTGCAATTAGGGATGGGCAATAAATGCTGGCCTTGCCAGCAACGCCCACATCCCATGAATGAATTAAAAAAATACCTCTTCATAATTTTAAAGACCTACTAGTTTACCCCTCAGCCTTTTTTCTAGAGAAAAGAGCCCCAGCCTGTTTAGGCTATCCTCATAGTTATAATCTCTCAGTGCTGGCATCATTCTTGTAAATCTTTTTTACACCTTCTCCAGTGCCTCTATATCCTTTTTGTAATATGGAGACCAGAACTATGCACAGTACTCCAAGTGTGGTCTAACCAAGGTTCTATATAAGTTTAACATAACTTCCCTGCTTTTCAATTTTATTTTCTCTAGAAATAAACCCCAGTGCTTGGTTTGCATTTTTTTATGGCCTTGTTAACCTGCGTTGCTACTTTTAATGATTTGTGAATCTGCATCGCTAGATCCCTTTGCTCCTCTACCCCATTTAGACTCTTATTTTTCAAGGAGTATGTGGCCTCCTTATTTCTCCTACCAATGCACCACCACACACTTATCAATATTGAAATTAATTTGCCATTTCACACCCATCCTGGAAGTTTATTAACGATGTATTGTGCCGCAGTCTTCCTCAGTATTAAATATACCCCCCAATTTGCTCACAGCAATGTCACAGAAAGAAAAATGTGATAAGAACTAGATTATTTGTTTTTCGTGATGTTGGTTGAGGAGTAGATATTGGCTAGGACACTGAGGAGAACTCCCCTGCTTTTCTTCAACATAGTGCCAGGGGATCTTTTACGTCCACCTGAGAGGGCAGACGGTTTAATGTCTTATCGGAAAGATGGCACCTCCGACAGTGCAGCACTCCCTCAGTACTGCACTGCTGTGTCAGCCCAGATTTTGCGCTCGACTCTGGTGTGGGACTTGAAGCCACGACCTTTCTGACTCAGAGGCAAGAGTGCCACCCACCGAGCCACGGCTGACGCGATGCGTGGATGAGATCAGCGGTGGAACCGGGGGCTCAGCCGCTCGCTCACTGACGCACAGGGAGGTAGAAAGCTTAAGAGTACTTTCAGTAATGGGCTGATTAACGGAGGTCAGTAATTATAAAGTCAGTGGCGGAAGGTCTCCTATCTGTTCACGGGCAAGTTTTTACGTTGTCATGTGACTTCAAGAATTGCTAGTTAACTTGTAATTCCTACTTCATTATCTGCTAAAGGTGCCGACCCACCTTGTGCTCACATCTTCATGATTAATTGGTCTATTAACTGGATGCTATCAACTGCATTCAAGAGGGTAATCCAGTACTGATGATATGGGATGTACGTGATGTCACGCTGGGGCTATTTGGGGTACTCCAAGGACCTAACCTGCAACAAGTCTGGGAACCGTGCCTTTTTTCTCAGTGACTAATGAAGGTTTGATCTGTTGTGCAATGCACTTCCCGAATCCTAGAAATAGCAGGTCCAGTGGGAACTATGAGATGCTGAATAACAATTCATTAACAAAGAACTATCAACTGATTTTTGTATTTTGCAGGCTAAAAACTTTCTCCGTACCAAGCTCTATATTTAGATTCATGGCAAGTGCTGCCAGCACCCAACGACATAGAGAAGGTTAACCTCACACGTCCCAAGTGTGTCAGCTTGGCTCGGTTAATAGCGTGCACACCTCTGAGTCAGAAGGTTGGGGGTTCAAACCCTGCTCTTGGATTTGAACACACAATGGAAGTTCATGTTTGGTACAGCACTGAGTGAGTGCTGTGTTGTCTGTCAGATGAGATGTTAAACCGAGGCGCTCTCTGGTGCTTCAGATGGCTCATAAAGATCCCACGGCTGTAATTGAAGAAGAGCAGGGAGGTGTCCTGGGCAAAATTCATCTCTAAACCAAAAATAGAATAGCTGGTCATTTATGTCGTGTTATTTTGCTGCGTTTGCCTCCAGCACAGTCACCGTAAGTGATTGTATGTGAATCATAGAATCCTACAGCACAGAAGGAGGCCATTCGGCCCAGCGTGCCTGTGCCGGCTCTTTGAAGGAGCTATCCAGTTAAGTGCTTTAAGATGTACCTGAGTTGTGAAAGGACATAATATAAATGGCACTATGATCCAGGAAGCAGTAGCCATCGGAGACATAGAAAATGTGGGTCTCTTTTGCCTGTTGACCCTCCGATAGGGACCACTGTCACACTGGGAAATGTGAAAAGGGGAGAGTGGCAGTCAGAGATTGTCAGGTGCCACTGGAGCATCCCTCTCTTAGCTCCCTTGGATCTTACAGCACATATGATAAGGAGGCCATTCTCTTTGAAAGAGCTATGCAATTAGTCCAACTCCTATGCTCTTCCCCATAGCTCTGCAAATTTTTCCGTTTCAAGTATTTATCCAATTCTCTTTTGAATGTTACTATTGAATCTGCTTCCACTACCCTTTCAGGCAGTGCATTCCAGTTCATAGCAACTTCGAATCATCGAATGGTTACAGCACAGAAGGAGGCCATTCGGTCCATTGAGCCCATGTCAGCTCTTTGTAAAAGCAATCTAGTCAATTCCATTCCCTGCTTTTTCCATGTAGCCCTGCAAATTTTATCCCTTCTCGTATCTATCCAGCTTGCTGTCTAAAAAAATTCTTCTCATCTCCCCTCTGGATCTTTTGCCAGTTGTCTTAAATCTATGACCTCTGGTACCAACCCACTTGTCAGTGGAAACAGTTTCTCCCTATTTATTCAATGAAAGCCCCTCATAATTTTGAACACCTCTGTTAAATCTCCCCATAACCTTCTCTGCTCTAAGGAGAACAATCCCTCTCTAGTCTCTCCACATAACTGAAGTCCCTCATCCCTGGTACCATTCTAGTAAATCTTCTCTGTACCCTGTCCACAGCCTTGACGTCCTTCCTAAAGTGTGGTGCCCAGAATTGGACACGGTACTCCAGCTGAGGCCTAACCAGTGATTTATAAAGATTTAGCATAACTTCCTCGCTTTTGTACTGTATTTATAAAGCCAAAGATCCCGTATGCTTTTATAACAGTTTTATCAGCTTGTTCTGCCACCTTCAAAGATTTGGGTATATGACCCTCCAGGTCCCTCTGTTCCTGCACCTTCTGTGTAGATTTGAGATGGTGACTGCCCGTAATCCCAGGTCCTATTCTACTGTCTACTGTTTGAATGAGTAATGGTAGTTTAGATCTGTGTGATGCTTCATACAAAGAAGTGCACCTTGGGAATCTGGGGGGCGGAGTTCGGCGAGCCCCCCGCAGATTTTCCCTCCATTTCCACATTTGAATTCCCTCATGGATGGAGCTCTGCTGCGGGAGTCTGAATTCATAACATTTGATGCCCTGTAATTCCATCCTGTTATTATATAAGCCCAAAGTTCCAAGTGCACCACTCACTGTCAAAGTAAGTAAAAATGAGCAGCGTTCAATAACTTGTATTTATATAGCGCCATTAATGTAGCAAACCGTTCTTGGGAACTTCACAGGAGCGTTATCAGACAAAATTTGACACTGAGCCACATAAGGAGATATTAGGACAGGTGACCAAAAGCTCGGTCAAAGAGGTAGGTTTTAAGGAGCGTCTTAAAAGGAGGAGAGCGAGGTGGAGAGGTTTAGGAAGGGAATGCCAGAATTTTTATATTCCAGTCTTCGGTGCTTGCTGCGCATCAAGATGTCCTTGACAGCATATCCCAAGGAGTGTTTGTTCGTGTTTTATCAGATACGCGTGTCTGATTGACAACATTCACTGGCTTTTGTTGTCTCCTGCTCTTTAGACCTGCTCTCGAACACCAAACCCAAACAATGGAAAACCATCTATCCTCGGTTACAGTGAAATAGTTTTAATTAAAGACAGGCCCAGCTTCACGCTTTTAGCAGCTGTGAGCAATGCAGTGCATGTATGTTAGATGCTTAACACGTACGGGTACATAACAGAGCCTTTCTGACCTGCCTGTGTCGAAGATTGCATTGATGGGGGCTTGGCGCTATCTCCTCGGACACAGAGAGAGATAAATGTAAATGAGTTTGAAGACAGTCCAGTTCCGAATACAAATGTGTGCTGCCTTGTTCTCAGACTGTCAGGAGTTGCGATAGATGCAGTGCAAGTACAAATGAGTGATGGCTGCCATTTAGGATTATTTTGCCCTGCGCTGTGATGGATCAACAGGATCTGCATTAAGATCACTCGGCACGTCTGTAATATGCACCGCTAAAAGTCGGCTAATGATTTTAATTTGCATACTGTTGAAATAAGAAGCATACCATTTAAAGGGGCAATGTCATTCATGAAAAAAGCCTGCAACTAACTTTAATTGCTTGAGGGAAGAAAGAAAGAACGAAAGATTTGCATTTAGGACCTCAGGACGTCCCAAAGCACTTTACAGCCAATGAAGTACTTTTTGAAGTGTAGTCACTGTTGTAATGTAGGGAATGCAGCAGCCAATTTGTGCACAGCAAGGTCCCACAAACAGCAACATGATAATGATCAGATAATTTTTTTTTAGTGATGTTGGTTGAGGGATAAATATTCGCCAGGACATCGGGGAAGAACTTACAAGCTATTCCCTTCGTTATGTCATCACTTGTAAATGATGTAAGGAAGCATTTTGTCAGGATTTACATCAGGATGGGGTTGGAACAAAAAACTCCATACACTTTTCCACGAAGATCGTGCCGCTTTAAAACCTCAGGGGTATACCCACGTGCTGTGGATTTCTGGATAGCAGCCATGGTCCAGTGGGTAGCACTCTCGCCTCTGAGTCAGAAGGTTGTGGGTTCAAGTTTTACTCCAGACAATCTAGGCAGACACTTCCAGTGCAGTACTGAGGGAGTGCTGCACTATCGGAGGTGCCATCTTTTGGTTGAGACGTTAAACCGAGGCCCTGTCTGCCCCCTCAGGTGGAAGATCCCATGGCACTTTTCGAAGAAGAGCAAGGGAGTTCTTCCCAGTGTCCTGGCCAATATTCATTCCTCAACCAATGTCACTTTTAAAAAAAAAGGTTATCTGGTCATTATCACATTGCTGTTTGTGGGACCTTGCAGCAGCCAATTTGCGCAAAGCGTTTCCTACATTACAGCAGTGACTACACTTCAAAAGTACTTCATTGGCTATAGAGCGCTTTGGGACGTCCTGAGGTTGTGAAAGTTTTTCTTTCTATTACTGGGTAACGCAGTGGAGGCAAGAGAGCCTGGGATCATTGGAGGAATGTATTGGATGTTGTGAAGGGAGGTTTGGGGGTGGTGGGGGTGGGTGGTGCTGTTGTTTCTTTCTGGATGTGTTGGCGACGTTCTGCAGCTGTATCTGTGAGATCAGAGAATTTATTGAATGCAGTCAAAATGGCAGGTTGTGTATGTCATTTTGTGAAACCTGAATTTGTCAGCAGCCACAACTATACCAACCAATCACAATGGGTCCCCCATAATGCTACCTGGACTCCCAAAGGTTAAATTACAAGGAGGGATTGCACAAACTGGTTATATTCCCTGGAATTTAGAAGATTATGGGTTGATTTGATCAATGTTTTCAAGATATTAAGGGGAACTGAAAGGGTAGATAGTGGGAAACTATTTGGGGAGTCCAGGACTAGGGGACATAGCCTAAAAATTAGAGCCAGGACTTTCAGGAATGAAGTTAGGAAACATTCCTACATGCAAAAGGTGGTAGAAGTTTGGAACTCTCTTCAGCAAATGGCAGTTGATGCTAGCTCAATTGTTAATTTTAAATCTGAGGTTGATAGATTTTTGTTAACCAAAGGTATTAAGGGATATGGGGCTACGGCAGGTATGTGGTGTTAAATCACAGGTCAGCCATGATATCATTGAATGGCGGAACAGGCTCGAGGGGCTAAATGGCCTACTCCTGTTCCTAGCTTCCGATGTTCCTAATGCTCCTTTCACACTTGTCAAGTGGCTGAGTAACAGGCCAAACAGCTGCATTCTGCCCTCCGCCTGTGGAGTGCACGAGGTTTGTGTTTAATGACTCCGTGCAGATATAGGCAATGTTGATTTATCCAAAAGGCTCGGTCGTTGTGTGAAGCAAATCCCATGCCTTCTCAGCTTAAAGGGAAGCTGTTCCTCAGGGAGCAAGATGCTCTTCACTCATGGCTTCATTGCACCAACTATTACATGGATGCCCTTCTTCATGTCTAGTTCTGATTTCTGCAGCTGATCTTGAAGTGAAGAAGCCATCATTTGATGTTAAGATATGGGCCATTCGAAAGAACATACCGTCGAAGCTTCCTCATGGCATGCGACCTCCAATTGGAACATCCCACGGTTCGGGGGTCCTGGGAAAGAACGGGTTAGGGTAGGAAACGTGCGGAGATTTTGGACTTCAACGCAGTAAGGAGGAGAAAGCCCACGAATGACAGCTGATGTGCGGCTCAAGAGAAAGAGAGGAGCGCTCGGAGGAACACTGACTATGATAGTATCGATTGGAGAGACAAGAAGGTTGCAACAAAGAGAGAGAGAGAGAGAGAGAGAGATTGGAGGCCAGGAGTAAGAGCAGGATGTCCTGTCAGACAAGTTGTTTTCTTGTAGCCTGCACCTGGCTCCTCCTGGTTCTATCAGACTTGTTTAGAAGATAAAATAGATGTCTTTTCCTAGAAATAACTAGGCTGACACTCCAGTTAGGGTTGCCAACTCTGGTTGGATGTATTCTTGGAGGTTTTAACACATGCTCCCACCACCCCACCCCCCCGCCTCCAACCACCCACCCCCCAGTCAAACAGGCCTTTTTTCCTCATCCAATATTTTTTTATAATTAAATAAACAAAAGAGTTCAAAGAAAGTGGAAAGAGAAGCACAACTTTTTAAAGGTCCCTGTGATTTTTCTCTCGGGTTTTTGCTTTCAGCAGTTTCTTGGAGATTAATCTTTAAATTCCTGGAGACTCCAGGACGACCCTCAAGGGTTGGGAACCTTAACTCTGGTGCAGTCCTGAGGGGAGAGGTGCACTGTCAGAGATGACGTCCTTTGGATAAAATGTTAAACCGTGTGCCTGATCAGTTGGAGGTCCTGTGGAGCTATTTGAATAAAAGCAGAGTTTTCTCCAGGTGTCCTGGCCAACATTCCTCCAAAACCACCAAAACTAGATTAGCTGGTTGTTCATCTCCATGCTATTTGTGGGAGGTAGGTGTGCGTAAAATGGCTGCTGCATTTGCCTACGTTGTAACAGCCACGTCAGAGTAATTCATCGGCACGGGCTCGATGGGCCAAATGGCCTCCTGCTGTGCTTGTAACCATTCTGTGATTGCAGATGAAGCACTTTGAGAAATTCCCGATGAAGTGCTAAATAATTGCAAGTCCTTTTTTACAAAATGAATGTTACCACGTAAACAAAATCGTACAATTGCATTGATGACCCTTTGCGAACTCTGTGCACGTGGTCTCTTGCGCTTCTCCGACTTCCTTCACCCCACCATTGGAGGCCGTGCCTTCAACCGTCTCGGCCCCAAGCTCTGGAATTCCCTCCCTTAACCTCTCTACCTCTCCCCTCCTTTAAGTCCTTAAAACCTACCTCTTTGGCCAAGCTTTTGGCCCACCTGTCCTGATGTCTCCTTCATTGGCTCGGTGTCACATTTTTGTCCAGTGACGCCCCTGTGAAGCGCCTTGGGATGTTTCACTACATCATAGACGCTATATAAATGTAAGTACTTGTTGTTGCTTCTTTAAATGTTACATTAGGAAAGTTCTTACCCCAACTGCAGTGGTCGAGGTCGATTTGACGTCTCAGTAATTTGAAGTATTGGGAGGGACTGCTTTAAACTGCTAGGCTTTTATTTTTAACTGATTGTCTATGGTCCATTGTGGGAACCCTGTGCTTGGGATTTAAAAAATGTGAATGCAAACAAAGTTGCTTGGTGGTTCAAACTCTTAAACCTATAGACTGTGCTCTTGTCTCCCACTAAATTCCCCACAGCTAGTGACCTTGTCAGACAAAAAGTGTGGAATAATGGGAGGCTGCAGAGGGACCAGAGAGCTCATTTAACGAGCAGCTGTTTGGCACTGTCAGAACAAAGGCAAGTCAGAATAGCACTAACGGATGGCGACAGCCATCCTGAATGACTGTGCACCCTGTCCCCTGACATTATTCTAGTCCCTGATGTTTGGCATTAATGCATCTTTTACTGAGCACGGGTTCAAGCTAAATCACGAGCAATTACGCTGCCATGATGTTCCATGTGTTATCAATTTCTGTTCTAGGATTTTCAAATGAGATGATTCGGCAACGACGGCAGGCCAATACTTGGGCCTGAAGTTGGAATTTTTCATTTATTGGCATTTTAGTGCAATAAACTGTTTTTTTTTAAGTTAAATTGCCTATTTGCGTTGCTGCCCTAGGAATGGAACCTTGGAATGTATAAGGCCAGATACGACTATTACAAGCCCATCTGTGTGGTCCCAAAGTTCAAAAACAAATCCTATGCAATGAAGAAAGAACTTGCATTTTGATAGCATCTTTCGCGTCCCAAAGCTCAGCACAGCAAATTACTCCTGAAGTGCAGTTGCTGTTGTTAAGCAGGCAATCGCAGCAGCCTGTGTGTGCACAGCAAAATCCCACACACAGCGGTACGATCAATGAGCAGTTTCTGATTTGGTTGAGGAGTAAATGTCAGCCAGGACAACTCCACTGCTATTCTTCGAAGAACGCCATGGGGTTTTCTTCCACCTGACTAACCAGACAGACAGGGTCTCAGTTAACATCTCTACCGAAAGACGGCACCTTCAACAATGCCGCACTCCCTCAGTACTGCACTGATCTGTTGGTGTATAATTGTGCGCTCCAGCCCTGCAGAGAGGCTTGAACTCATGGCCTTCTGACTCGGAGGCAAGAGTTTGAGCAGCTGGCATAAGCTGCTACTATTAACTCTTAGATGCCTCAATCGCTTTGTGTCTCCAATAATACTATCCAACTCCCTTTTTGAGTTTGCCCACACCATCCACATGCTCTTTTCCACGTCTGTTCCACACATTCGCCATCCTCTGTGAGAATCGATGAAGTCTGAACTGTCCGCTCACCTTCCCTCCTCTGAGCTTGAGCGTGTGCGCCCCCAT
The DNA here is from genome assembly GCF_035084215.1 of Heptranchias perlo. NCBI lineage: Eukaryota > Metazoa > Chordata > Chondrichthyes > Hexanchiformes > Hexanchidae > Heptranchias > Heptranchias perlo. The sequence goes on along the minus strand of NC_090333.1, from coordinate 10,130,707 downwards.
CCCAGTTGGAGAGCTTGTGGTTCTGTCGAAGCATTGATGAGGGTCCAGTCTATCAATTGCCGAGCTGTGTTTACTGTAACTGGCAGCAAAAGAAATTCCAAATGGAACGGGCTGTAATCATCTTTGGCGAGAAACAAACTTCCAAGATTTTCAACGGGGCAGATTTGAGCAAGAACGCGGCTTTCAAACTCTTCAAAAATGCAGGGATGGAAGTTATGTCTGATCCCCTGGCCCATTGGGTGACCCTATCATTGCTAGCTGGAACTCTCTTGCGTTGCTTCTTTGACGCCAACTCCCGATGCGCAGGTCTCACGTAGCTGGGTCTTTCTGGCTGGTGGCTTTAGCGAATCCGGCAACTTTACTTCGGTGCTGAGGCGGAATTGTGAGATCTCCGCTCTCTTATCCCCGCGCCCCCCCCCCCCCCCCCCCCCACCGGCCTCACAACAGGAGCCACTGGCACTGAATGCAATGTAAAAGCAGCTCGAGTATAAAGCTCTGGTTAAACCTCATCTGGAGATACTGCGTTCAGTACTGGGCACCGCACCTCAGGAAGGATATATTGGCCTTGGAGGGGGTGCAGTGCAGATTCACCAGAATGGTACTGGGGCTAAAAGGGTTAAATTATCAGGCCAGGTTACATAGACTGGGCTTGTATTCCCTCGAGTATCGAAGATTAAGGGGTGATGTTATTGAGGTGTTTAAGTTGATAGGGTAGAGAGAGAAACTATTTCCTCTGGTGGGGGAGTCCAGAACAAGTGGGCATAACCTTTAAAATTAGAGCTGGGTCGTTCAGGAGTGATGTTAGGAAACACTTAGTCACACATAGAGTAGTAGAAATCTGGAACTGTCTTCCCCCACAAAGCTGTTGAGGTTGGGGGCCAATTGAAAAATGTCAAAACATGAGATTGATAGATTTCTGTTAGGTAAGGGTATTAAGGGTTACGGAACCAAGGCGGGTAAATGGAGTTAAGATACAGATCAGCCCTCATCTAATTGAATGGCAGAACAGACTCGAGGGGCTGAATGGCCTGCTCCTGTTCCTATGTTCCATTTCTGTCTCCCGTTTCCCTCATCTGAAGACAATGACTCTTTCACGTGTTGGGGCTGGTCACCTTGCTCACTCAAGTAAGCCTAGGCAATGAACTACTGTCACTGGTAGCATGCGATTCACTCGCGAAGGATGTCACAGCCAAGCCCAGTCTTGCCTTTACTGGGACGTAGCGTCAAGGCGCTTCCAGTAGGGAGCGCTGCATAGCAATCAAGGCTGGGAAACCCGGTGGGTAGTTCAGCACAGAGTCAAACCTGGGGTCTTCCTCATCCACATGTTCTCAGGGCCGTTGAGACAACTGCTAGATCCTTTTACAAAATGATACAGCACCTTTAAGACATCTCCTTCACCTGTCAGACACGGGCTGTAAATTAATACACAGATCACTGTTGTTCTGATATGATTTTTGACTTTAAGTCGTTGGCAGACAACAGGAAATGTCATCTTTATTTTACTGTACTGATTCATCACGTCTTGTATAATTGTGCGTATTCTCTAGAGAGTTAACCTAACCCTTCAGACAAGCCATTATTTTAACAGCCATTAGTGACGGGCTCTAGATTCCTTTCCATTGCACTTTGGATGTCTTTTATTTCTTAAAGGGGCACTGCCCTCATATAAATGAGAAGCGTCTGGAAGTAGTTTTTCCATGAAAACAGCAAGTGATCTCTCAATGAGAGAGTTCCCCTGCATGCAAAATGTGACCCATGGGCTACCTGCAGGCTCCCCGACCCCCCCAGACTGTCTGGGCCTCAAAGCCCAACCTGTTTGAATTTCACTGACCTGGAGGGGTGCAAAGGGCTGTGCTTAGCACTGTTGCTTCATTGTGGAATTTTGTGTGACCATGTTTAAAGACGTTTTGTTCCAATACTGCACAGCGTGGTTCCCCCTTTTCAACCCCCCCCCCCCCCCCCCCATTAGTATTTTCAATCCTACTCACTGTTCACCTTATTTTCCGTTTACTTTCCTTTGGGGGAGAGCGAGGTGCGAGTCGGCACAAAAGGGGATAAGTACTCAGTTCAGCGCTATCGGTAAAATAATCAGCAGGAGGAAACTTTACCTCCCCAGTGACTCTTAGCTGTTGTAATACTTCTCTCCGGCTCTCATTGACAGAACGCCATTGTTTAATTAATTTTCTGCGTTTCTGAAGGGTTTTTTTTCTCTTTTTTTTCCCCTCTGTGCTCTGATGAATCGTTCCATTTCGCAGATATTTTCACTGCCAATTAGCAGAAGACTATTTTGTTCTTCCATTTGTTTGCTTCTGTAATTAGTCCCACGGTTACAGGAATGAGATACCCCATTTTGATCATTACTTTACCTGAATAGCACATACAATGTAGCAGATGGTCACTTTCCAAATGGGTTGCCGCAGTGAAGAATCTGAAAATTATGAGAGAAGTGTTTTAATTTGTCGGTCTAAATTATCAGGTTGTTTTCACATACTCCATGCTCGTAAAACCACTTACAATGTCACACGAAAAGGCTAAGAACTAGTTTGGAGCAGTATCTTAGGGACTTCGCGAGTAAATAGAACATCCCAGGTTACAAAGTACGTACTTCAGCGACAGACAAGAACTGTGTCCATCCCCTTCTTAATGGCGTGGTTCTTGCAGGCCTATATCAAAAAAAATGTTAATCGACCGAGCCAGTTAGCTAATAATATCTGTAGACACTGTGGGGTTAGACACTGACCTTTCACCCCGGGTTCAAATCTAGCCCAGACTGATGGGCTCCTACATCTCTAAGGGTCCTGTGTGAAAGGAGTCTGCAGGAGACCCTTGCTAGCACTGCTGCAAACCCAATGTAAAAACTGCCAGGAATCACTGCCCAGAAAAAAAAATCCCAGATATGAAAGCGGCTTCCTGACAGACTGGTCCTGGCGAGTCCCAGTAGTTTTACATCTGACTTTCAGCCGGCCGTGCTTGATTTGTGGTTGAGGAACCCAGCAACACTAACACGGGCCTTGCGCAATCCGAAAGCTGCTCGACCCAGATCCCAGCGGGCACGAGCCCACAACCGTTACTTTAGTACTAATGAGCACGATATGTGCAGTCTCACTCATAGAGGCCAACCAGTGGCTGGCATTGCAAAATGGGGGGGTTGTTGTTGGGGATGCGCTTTGCTGGAGAGGCATTGTCGAGGCAGCTCAGAGGGAGATTTCCTCCGCATCTAAACCCCGCTATAACTAACCTGCACGGGCGATGCTGAAGCTGAGTGGAAAGTGCACCATTCCTCATTGCATGACCTAATATCCATCATCTTAATGAGCACAAACATAAGGCAGTAAATAACTCACATAAGAGACTTATCATTGTTCATATTAAGAATGTTATAGTTCAAATCTCATTGTATGATATTTACGTTCTATAAAATTACTTTGGCTGCTAATTTAACAAACCCATTAATTTTAACTGGGTACAATAGCAGACAGAGTCAGGATGCTGTGGGTCCAAGCACCCACTATGGGTTTGAGGGCATAATCTAGGTAGACACTTCAGTGTAGGTACCGAGGCAGCTCTGCCCACCCTCAGTACTTCACTCTGGTGTTGGTCTAGGTTATGGCCGCACACCCTTCTGACTCGGAGGCAAGCGAGCCAGGCCGAGGGGCTTGGGAAGAACGTTCTAGAGTGCAGGGCTATCATGGCTGAAGTTACGGCCACCAATGGTGAATTGGACGGAGGGTTGCGAAGCCGGCAGGAGTTAGAGGAGGTTGCAAAGATAAGAGAGGGGTGAGACCTTGGAGTAGTTTGTAAACGAGGACCAGAATTTTGAAATGAATGTCCCATCAGCGCAAACGGCTGTAACATCCTGTCTTAAAACAGGATGGCCTTGAAACACCTTAACGTGAATTTAAAAAAACACCTTCTTCTTTCTGGGAGACTAAAAATCTGCCAGGTAAAGACAGATGATGGCAGACGTCAACGAGTAATCAAAAGGTCCCAATATACTTACAGGAAGATTGAAAGCTTTTTGGAAACTAATTGGGAGCGAATGCCGAGAAATGGGGGAATTCCCAGGACGTAGGGTGAGTGGGATTTGAGAGAATGCAGAATTGTAGAGGAAGCAGAACAGCATGTTTACTACAGCGAGTCATTTGAGCATATCTGTAAACACAGCTGGCAAAGGGCTTCAGAAGCATCTTGAGTAGTGTTGCCCCATCTTAAATCAGCAGATTGATACAAGTATAGACTGTATTATTTACCGGGCCCTTACAGCTTAATTAACAGTCGGCAGACGGGGAAAGGGAGAGCCTTGAATGTAGTGCTTGTGCACTACTATTCCTTTCCTCTTTGGAGCTCTGGGCCTTGCTGCCCGACTGCCTAAGAGGAATACAGAAGCTGCCGCCTCAGTGGCTGACCAGAATGCATGATGAGCAGAGATGCCAACAAGGGCAGGCTGGGGATCACGGCAATTATGGCAGCGGCCTACTGGTTGCCTTGGCAACGTGGTTGCAGATTCTTTCTGATTTATTATTTAATGCTTCAAACCCCCTTATTCCGTCATTTAATTAGCACGATGCACTTCTTCAGAGATGGTCACTTTTTTTTACTTACACACACACACACACACACACACACGTGATCTCAGCTGCCCGGCCACATTTAGAAGGAGCTGTTACAGTGCGTTAGTGCTGCCGGCTGCAGACGTCTGGCTCCCAGGTAGCTGGCACTGCTACCGATGGAAAATAGACTTGGTTTTTGTAAGTGCAGCAGAGACCCTTCATTTTAAACCGACTTCACTTGTGCGCACAAACACGGCAAGGCGGCACGCTTAGATTGCCCTCGTGTGTCAGCCGTGGCTCAGTGGGTTGCTCTCTTGAGGGAGTGCTGCACTGTTGGAGGTCCCGTCTTTTGGATGAGACATTAAACCGAGGCCCCGTCTGCCCACTCAGGTGGACGTAAAGGATCCCACGGCACTATTTCGAAGAAGAGCAGGGGAATTCTCCTCTGTGTCCTGACCAATATTTATCCCTCAACCAACATCACTTTTAAAAAAAAAACAGATTATCTGATCATTATCATATTGCTGTTGGTGGGACTTTGCTGTGCACAAAGTGGCTGCCGTGTTTCCTACATTACAACAGTGACTACACTTCAAAAAGTATTTCATTGACTGTAAAGCGCTTTGGGATGTCCTGAGGCACTATAGAAATGCAAGATGTTTCTTTCCCGTGACTTGGCCTAAAACGCAACAGCGCCCGTAGCCTGATGTTGATCTCAACACCTCTGGTTGGCGACGTTGTCCTGGTTCTCTGCTGGAAGGGACGAAACGCAGAGCCTAAATCATTGAGCTGCTCATAATGTAAAATATATATTTGTTGGTATGTGTCTAATGACTGAATCTTCCACGCTGATGGCTGCTGTTTCTGACGATCTAAAATCACCCAAGGCACCAGTTTCACTGTCTGAACCGCATCCCTTCTGTAGCATGAAAGCTACGTGACCCACAATGATTATCCACTGAATCTTCAACATTACCCTGACAGCAAAATTGGTAAAAAAAAAAGTTATTTTTTTAAATGCCTCATTGAACAAGATAAATTTGGTTTTATTTTCAGCTTCCTTGATGTCGTGTTCTTGAATGTGACGTGCACAATGATGCAGGCAGATATTAATAGTCACGCAAGCAAAGAAACCACGTCTGAGCCATACAACTTTAAGTTACCCATGCAGTGCCTTTAGTGTAGTGCAGTGTCTCTTAGGTGATTCACAAGGGGCGGGGTTGGGTTGGGCGAGGTGAATAACTGTTATCCAGTAGGGGTCATAGAATCATACAGGACAGAAGGAGGCCATTCGGCCCATCGTGTCTGTACCGGCACTTTGAACAAGCTATCCAATTAGTCCCACCCCCCCCCCCCCCCTGCTCTTTCCCAACAAGCCTGCAAATTTTTGCTTTTCAAGTCTTTATCCAATTCCCTTTTGAAAGTTATTATTGAATCTGCTTCCACCAGCCTGTCAGGCAGTACATTCCAAATCATAACAACTTGCTGCGTAAAAAAATTCTACTCCTATCCCCTCCGATCCTTTTACCAATTGTCTTAAATCTGTGTCTGGGACCGACCCTCCTGCCAATGGGAACAGTTTCTCCTTATTTACTCCAGCAAAACCATTTCATGATTTTGAACACCTCTATTAGATCTCTCCTTAACCTTCTCTGCTCTAAGGAGAACAATCCCAGCTTCTCTAGAAGATTGAGAGAGGTGATCTAAGGCTTGTTTGAATAAATAGATTTGGGGGAAGTGGGGTTTGAAGGTGGGGATAGATCGAGCAAGGCGGAGAAGTTTGGGAAGGGAATTCCAGAGTGCAGGGCTGTGATGGCTGTTATGGTTATTGGAGCAGAGGGCGGCACAGTAGACCAGTGCTGCGAAGTGGGATGTAGCGTTGGAGGGGAACCATCAGAGGAGCTGCAATGCTAAACTTTGTGAATTATAAGCATGTGAAAGAGTGCTCAAAACCTTTTTGCTATATAAAAACATAAGGCCTTGGAGAAGGTGCAGAGGAGATTTACCAGAATGATACCAGGGATTGAGGGACTTCAGTTACGTGAAGAGACTGGAGAAGCTGGGGTTGTTCTCCTCAGAACAGAGAAGGTTAAGGGGAGATTTAATAGAGGTGCTCAAAATTATGAGGGTTCTTCGTGGAGTAAATAAGGAGAAACTGTTTGCACTGGCTGAATGGTCGGGATACAGAGGATACAGATTTAAAGTAATTGGCAAATGAGCCAGAGGGGAGACGAGGATAACTTTTTTTATGCAGCATGTTATTATGATCTGGAATTCACTGTCTAAAAGGGTGGTGTAAGCAGATTCAATAGTAGCTTTCAAAAGAGAATTGGATAAATACTCGACAACGAAAAATTTGCAGGACTATGGGGAAAGAGCAGGGGAGTGGGACTAATTGGATAGCTCTTTCAAAGAGCCGGCACAGGCACGATGGGCTGAATGGCCTCCTTCTGTGCTATAAGATTCTATGACAACCCCGAAAAAGAAAAGGCCATTTGGCCCCAACAACTTGCGTTTATATAGTGCCTTTAACATAGTAAAACGACCCAAGGTGCTTCACAGGAGCAATTATCAATCAAGGCCCATCTATCCGGAGTCTACGTCCGATTATTCTAACACATGCTTCCCTCAACACCTGGCTGATCCCCTACTTTTAAGCTACTTTTAATTTCCCCCCTTCTCAGCAGATATCAAAACAGCTCCTTTAAAAGGTGTCAGTTGGCCCCAAATCTCCTCCCTTGTCTCAGAATACAAAAGAACCATGAGAAAATGCTGCAGACACTCAGCAGGCCACGGGCAGCATCCGTGGAGAAACAGAAGTCAGTCGATGTATCCGATCTTAAGACCTTTACTCAGGACTGGGAGATATTTTAAAAAGGAACACAAGGGAAAAAGGGAAGAAAAAAAATAGAGTAGTGTTTGGGTGGAGAACAGGAGATGATTAAACGGCAGACGCGATATTAGCAAGAGATAGAAGGAGGCATAATGAGAGGAATCAAAGAAATGAAAGACACATACTAGACACCGAGAATGTATGAGTAGCGAAAGGGGAAGCGTGAAAAGCCAGCAAGGAAGTCCGAGCCTAGCTCCAGTGGTCCAGGAGTCTGGTGGAAGAAAATAAAGCAGGCCAACATGAAGGGTGCAGATCACCCCACCAGCAGTTCTGCCATTGGAGGGGCGGAGGAGAGGGGAGGTCCCTAACCCCAGCTCCCTGCCACTATTCCTGGAAATACCGCCACACCCATCCCACATGGTCGGCATCGACCGCTGGAGGGAAAATGGGAGATTTAACTGATGTCCGAAGTTGTTAAAGTCATTGTTGAGGCCAGAGGACTGCAAAGTGCCCTGCAGAAAGACGAGGTGCTGTTCCTCGAAATTATTATGTTGACCTTTGTTGGAACAATGTAAAAGGCCAAGGACACAGAGAGGTCAGAGTGGGAGTGAGGCGGAGAATTGGAATGACAAGCGACAGGGAGCCCAGGGTCTCACTTGCGAACAGGACGGAGGTGTTCTGCAAAGCGATCATCTTATCTGCGTTTGGCCCCCCTGCTGTTGAGGAGACCTCACCGTGAACAGCTTATACTCGTTTGGAGGAAGTACATGTAAATTGCTCTCGCACACAGAAGGAATATTTGGGGCACGGATCTGAGCAATTCCAGCTCTTTATGTTTTTGTTTTCGGATTTCCTGCAGTATTATATTTTTTTTTTCCCCCTTATCTCCGAGCCTGTTCAACTTCCACAATTCTGCAGGGAGAAGCTTTTACTAATGTCTAGCCCTGCTTTGTATTCTTTTTATTTGTTCTCAGAATACAAACCCACAAAGTACCAGGTTTTATTGAATTCATGGCTTGCCCCGGTGGGATTTGATTTGATCATCTCATAACCACTGCGCTGCCATGCATTGGAGCTTATGATTCTGGGACTTGTGTCCTTCGGTCCTACGCTCATTGTCAAGTTAAAGAGCTCACTTACTTCAACCTTATCTATACGTTTGATTATTTTTAAAGACCCAGATCAAGTCTCATCTCTGCCTCTCTGCCTTCCTTTCTCCAGACAAAGGAACTTTAGTTGCTGAGCGTCTTTTCTTAACAGTCCCCAAGGCCTGGTATCATTCTTGTGCCCCCTTCTCTAAAATAACACATTTTAGGTTTTATACATATGTTATTCAGTAAGATGCAACGCATGCTATAATCGGAACTAATATGCAGTTTTATCCTTTCTTATTTTATTCACTCTCAGGATGTGACCATTGCTGGCCTGGCTGCATTTATTGCCCATCTCTAGTTGCTCTGAGAAGGTGGTGGTGGGCCTTCCATTTGATACAACTGAGTGTCTTGCTAGGCCACTTCAGAGGGGCAGTTAAGAGTGTGTGGGACTGGAGTCACATATAGACCCAGACCGGGTAAGCATGGCAGGTTTCCTTCCCCATTAGTGAACTAGTTGAGTTTTTAAGACCAACCGACAGCTTCGTGGTCACTTTTACTGAGGCCAGTTTTTTACTTTCAGATTTTTAGAACTGAATTCTAGTTCTCAAACTGCCAAGGTGGGATTTGAATTCACGTTCTCAAAGTGCACATGGAAACGTCCATGTTTTAATGACCCATTAATCTGTTTTTTGGTTGAAGGACGAATGTCGGCCATGAGAATTACCCTGCTCTTCTTCGACTCGCGCCAGGGGATCTTTTACATTCACCTAAACAATTCAGGCATCTGAAAGACAGCACCTCCTTCAGTACTGTATTGAACTGTCAGCCTAGATTATGTGCTTAAGTCCATTGAACCCACAACCTTCTGGTTTGAGACAAAAATGCTACCAACTGAGCTGAGCTGAAACATAACAATATAGTCAGAGTTCATCATCCTTTGATACCCTTTTAGCTGTTTTTTTTTGGAGGCTGTTTTGAGATACAATCCAGGTTGCCTGATGCTGAATCGACCCTGTGTATACTGTGGGATGGGCTTGATAACAAAGGATTACTGCGCACCTGGGAGATAAATGCACGTGGATTTACTCTGAAGTCGCAAGCACTGCTCACACGCTTAGTTACAGACGCACAAATGCAACTTTGCCGGTGGCCCGGACATCTCATGATATCAGGGAGATGGGGGCAAGTGTGTACAGGCCAGCAATGGTGATAACACATTGAAAGTCTGTATGGATGGATTGAGACATCATCGCCTGTCTCCGCCCTGCTTCAGCTGATCTGCTGCTGAAACCCTCATCCATACCTTTGTTACCACTAGACTCGACTATTCGAATGCTTGTCTGGCCGGCTTCCCATCTTCCACCCTCCATAAACCTGAGCTCATCCAAAGCTCTGCTGCCCATATCCTAAGTCGCACCAAGTCCCGTTCACCCACCACCCCTGTGCTCGCTGACCTGCATTGGCTCTCGATCCGGGAACGCCTCGATTTTAAAATTCTCATCCTTGTTTTCAAATCGCTCTATGGCCTCGCCCCTCCCTATCTCTCTAACCTCCTCCAGCCCGACAACCCTCTGAGATCTCTGCGTTCTTCCAATTATTGTCTCTTGCGCATCCACAATTTTAATCGTTCCACCATTGGTGGCCATGCCTTCAGCTGCCTAGAACCCTAAGCTCCGGAATTCCCTCCTTAAACCCCTCTGCCTCTCTACCTCTCTCTCCTCCTTTAAGTCACTCTTTAAAACCTACCTCACCATATTTCCTTATGTGGCTCGATATCAAGTTTTGTTTGCTAATGCTCCTGCGAAGAGCCCTAGGACGTTTTACTACATTAAAGGCACTTCATAAATGCAAGTTGTTGTTTGCACGTTTCACGTAAGTGACCTGTTGGGTATCTTCTGCTGGTGGTGAGAGCTTTTGAGTATCTAGGATGAGTACTTGGGAACGGGAGCAGGCCATTCAACCTGTTCCACCATTCAATCAGACCATGGCTAATCTGTACCTCAACCCCATTTACCTGCCTTTGTTCCATATCCCTTGATGCCCTTGCCAAACAAAAATCTATCGATCTCAGTCTTGAAAATTTTAATTGTCCTCCCACATCCACAGCATTTTGACAGAGAATTCCAGATTTCCACTACCCTTTTTGTGTAAAGGCGTTTCCTGATTTCACACCGAAATGGCCTGGCTCTAATTTTAAGATTATGCCCTCTTGTTCTAGATTCCCCCACCAGAGGTAGCATTTGTGTCTCTTAAGTCAGAGGAAGTCAGAAATATTTTCTCTGTATCTACCCTATCGAGTCCCAATACCATTTTAAACACCTCAATTAAATCACTGCTCAACCTTCTAAACTCAAAGGAATACGAGTCAATTTTATGCAACCTTTGCTCATAATGTAGCCCTTTAAGCCCTGGCATCATTCTGGTGAGTCTGTACTGTACTCCAAGCCCTTCCAAGACCAGAATATCTTTCCTGAGGTTTGGTGTTCAAAATCAAACACAGTACTCTAAATGGGATCTGACCAAGACTCTGTGCAACTGAAGCATCATTTCCTCACTTTTGAATTCCAATCCCCTTGAGATAAAGGCCAGCATTTCATTAGCTTTTTTGCTTACATTTGGTACCTGTGTACTAGCTTTTAGTTTCACCATTAAGAAAATATTCCGATTTGTCTTTCTTGGGTCCAAAGTGGATGGCCTCACACGGAACTCCATCTGGCATAGTTTTGCCGACTCACTTAGTCTGTCGATGTCCCTTTGTAACCTCTTGCTCCCTTCTACACAACTTACTGTGCCTCCTAACTTTGCTGTGCCTCCTAACTTACTGTACCTCCTAACAGATGCAAACTTGGATATGTAACTTTCTATTCCTTCATCCAAGTCATTAATATACATGGTGAAAAGCTAAGGCCCCAGTACAGATCCCTGGGAACACCACTTGTCACACCCCACTAATCAGAAAACGTTCCCTTTCCCCCTGCTGTTACCTTCCAACCCATGTCACAAGGTTACCTCCAATTCCATGCGCACTCATTTTTGCTGCTAATCTCTTGTGCAGAACCTTATCAAATGCTTTCTGGAAGTTGATATAGACACTCCCCTATCCACCATGCTAGTGACCTTCTCAAAAAAATCCAAATAGATTAGTCAGACATGACCAACCCTTCAAAAATCCATACTGACTCGCATTGATCAAGCTGATACTTGTCCAAGTGCTTTGTCCCTCTGTGTCCGATGATAGATTCCAGTAATTTCCCCACATTTGATGTTCAACTGACAGGTCTCCCTCACTCCCTCCTTAAATAATGGAGTGATATTTGCAATTTTCCAATTCAAAGGCACAGTTTCTGAACCTAGAGCACTTTAGAAAATGATGCCTAACGCATCTGCAATTTCCTCACCTACATCAGCAATATAGCGAGAGAGTTCAGCATCCTTGAATAGCGAATGGACCTGCCTGGAATTCTGAAAGTCAGCCAGTTCTGTGTGCTAGTATCCTTACATCCTGATACCTCATGTTCACAAGGTAGGCTAGGGAGCTTTGCATACCAGTGACTGGTTGGGAGATCCAGGAAAAGTTGGATTTCTGCTGCCCTCGGCTAAACCGGTGCGTTACTTTTGTTGGTGTCGTCAATGTGGCTCCCATGTCTAGAGTCAACATCACCACAGTAATGTAAAAATGTCTTTAAGCTTCAATGCTGCTGGCTCAAGATGTGAGGAAACACCAATGTATCCTTCCAGGAAAGAAAGTACTTGCATTTATACAGTGCCTTTCACGACCTCAGGACATCCTAAAGAGCTTTACAACCAATTAAGTACTTTAAGTGTAGGCTCTGTTATAATGTCGGAAACACGGCAGCCAATTTGCATATAGCTAGCTCCCACAAACTGCAATGAGACAATGACCAGATAATCTGTTATTAGTGATGTTGGTTGAGGGATACATATTGGCCAGGACACCAGGGAGAAAAACTTCTGCTCGTCTTTCAAATATTATCATGGGATATTTTACGTCCACCTGAGAAGACGTATGGGGCCTTGATTTAGCATCTCATCTGAAAGACGGCACCTCCGACAGTGCGACACTCCCTCAGTACTGCACTGGAGTGTCGGCCCAGAGTATGTGCTCAAATCACTCGGGTGCGGCTTGAACCCACGAGCTTCTGACTCAGAGGTGAGAGTGTTACCAACTGAGCCATGGCTGACACCTTAAAAGACACAGGTTTAAAAAAACCATCGGCTTAAGCCAATCTGGCAAGTTTGCTTTGGTGTTGCTGCTGGCTTGCACAACACCGGCACATTACGGAGCCGGCAACACTGAGCGCTTTGTGTACACTGACTTAGTTTGCAGGGTTGCCAGTGGCAACCATGTTGCCATCAGAACCAGCCCTGTAAAATAAATGGGATATTAGTCGATGCTGCTGTTTACAGATTTCACCCGTGGTACTTGTATACTTCAATACAAAGCTGTGAAAGGCTATTTTAAAAAAAAAAGTAATGCATTTTCATTACCAAAATATCGAACCTATTTGCATGGCATTGAGGTGCTAATACATTCCTGATGACCTTCTATTCTTCATTTCAAATCCATCGTGATTGAAATTCCTTAATTACAATGAGTTTGACTCACTTAAAAATCCGTCAGGTAATTTGAAAGTGAAATTATTGCGTTTTTATACAATATGTAAATAATGATTTACTTTTATGTAACATCTGCACTGGTAACACGTTTGTGCTCTCGGATGAATGGAACAGTTTTGCTATCTGCGCAGGGTGGAAATAACCTGCTGCATTGCACTGTCGAAAGAGATGAGTTGCACTGTAGGAAGTATAAAACAATTCTACTTTTATGCTAATGTACGCTTTCAGTAACTCCTCCTCCAAACCTGACCCGCGACTGCACAGAGTAATCAAAGGGTTAAAAGTTCTACCCGCAAACGCTGAAGAAATCCAGCTCATAAGCCCCCCCCCCTCCCCTCCATCCTTCAATTTTAAAATAAAATTGCTGGACTATAACTTGGTGTTGTAAAATTGTTTACAATCCATCCTTTAAGGTTAAGGTCAGTGAGTAATTAAGGGCGCTTTTATTGTATGCGGTTTGCTGTTGGCTTTGATACCCATACCTAACAAAAAATGATTGCTCTCAGTCTTGAAAACTCCCAATTGTCCCATCATCTGCAGCCTTTTGGGGGAGAGTCACTGTTATAATGTGGGGAAATGAAGCAGTCAATTCGGGCATAATGAGGTCCCAAAAAACAGCAATGAGATAAATGACCAGATCATCTGTTTTAGTGATGTTGTTTGAGGGATAAATATTGGCCAGGACACCAGGAGAACTCCCCTGCTCTTCTTTGAAATAGTGCCATGGGATCTTTTATGTCCACCTGAGTTGGCAGACCGGAGCCTCGGTTTAACATCGCATCCGAAAGACGGCACCTCCGACAGTGCAGAACTCCCTCAGCATTGCACTGGAGTGTCAGCCTAGATTATGTGCTCAAGCCTCTGAACCCACGAACTTCTAACTCAGAGGCAAGAGTGCTCCAACTAAGCCAACGCTTGAAATTGGGTGAAGACGGGATCAGGCCTGGCTGACCTCGTGGTCGAATATACTGCCAAGGCCCGCGGATGGATGGTGGCCTCTTGGGTGAGCGCTGCTCACAGAACTGTACTCCAGCAGATATAGATGTCTGCAGAGAAAAAGGAGGAGGGCGGGTAGGGAATTGACTAAAAATGAAGTCAATGAAAAGAAGAAACCGGCTGATAAAATACATTAAAAAAGCAGGAGACAACGAATCTTGTGGCAGTCTATCTGAGCGACTGATGTAAAAGGATTATCACCACAGGGGGTTTGATTGAGCTACGCCTTTTGCCTTGAATTAAACAGCAAACGTCAAATAGCGCCTCAGTGATGCAAGATTCAGATAGCTTTGTGGTATCGAACCATCAAAGGACATATTGTGATTGTAGGTTTACTTTACATTGTTCACATCCTTTACAAGCATGTAAACAGTGATTGCTGCAACATGTCGAACTGTGATTTAGATTTGTCAGTACCAAGAATTTGATAACCTGCCAAAGGCCCTTGCCTTGCACGTACTGAGACAACAACAATAACTTGTATTTACATAGCGTTTTAATATAGTAAGATGTCCCAAGGCACTTCACAGGAGCGTTTTCAAACAAAATTTGACACTGAGCTACATAAGGAGATATTAGGTCAGGCTTGGTCAAAGAGGTAGGTTTTAAGTTGCGTCTTAAAGGAGGAGAGAGAGGCGGAGAGGTTTAGGGAGGGAATTCCAAAGCTTCGGGTCCAGACAGCTGAAGGCACGGCCACCAATGGTGGAACGATTAAAATTAAGGATGCGCAAGAGGCAAGAATCACTTTTTCTAGTCAGAGCGTTCTGTGCTGTTCAATCGGACATCTTTTAAATAAGGCAATGCTATAATGGCACATTTAATTTTGACTGTGAATCTTCATTGCCAGGGACGATACTGCCCATTCTGGCCACTCAGTGTCAGCGCCACTCATTCCCAGATAAGTTAACAGCACGGGTTAGATACAGAGTAAAGCTCCCTCTACAATGCTGTGGGAGTGCTTGATGTGACAGTGCAGTGGGAGCATCACTCTGTATCTAACATGTGCTGTTATCTGATCTGGGAGTGCTTGATGTGACAGTTAACAGCACAGGTTAGATACAGAGTAATGCTCCCTCTATACTTTTACATCAAGCGCTCCCAGGTCACAGGGGAAAGACCATTTCCTCTGCTTAGGAGGTCAGCGATGAGGGAGTAATTAATTTAAAATGATCACTAAGTGAGTGAGGAGAGAGGTCAGGTGAAATTTCTTTACATGGGGTTGGAATGTGGAATGCTTGAGTGGTTGAGACCGAGTCTACTGCATCTTTTCAGTCAGACTTGAAGCAGAGGGAGGTACAGGGCTGTGGGAGAGCATAGAGACATGGGATTAGTTTTAAATTGTTCCGGCATTGAGCTAGCACAGACACAATGGGCTGAATGGCCTCCTTCAGTGCTGTAAACTTGTATTCCTCTTCTGTAGGGACTGCACATGGTTTGGCTGCTAATTTCCTCTAATCGGTCTCGGTAACGTGCCTGAACCTTGGAAGGGTGCCCCCAGTTGCACCAGTGCCATCTTCCTGTATCTCACACCGGCCTTTTATTGCCAGTTAGAAATGGATTTGTGTTGTGGGCCAACAAACAGTAGGAGTTGGGGAAGGACTGTGCACACCCATCTTGTGGAAAACTCTTAACAGCTGAAGGAGACTTTCATCTCTTCAGTCTGGGTCCTGGGTCTCAGAAGTAAAAGGTCATTAACTCTAACCCTCTGCGCCACCCACTGCAACCCCCACCCCACTGCAGTAGCACGCACCAAAAAAAAAGCATCTGCTTTTGGTCCTATGCCACCACTCCTTGACATGTCATGCCTTGGCTCAGTGGTCGCACTCTCGCCTCTGAGTCAGAAGGTCGTGGTTTCAAGTCCCACTCCAGAGACTTGAGCATAAAATCTCGGCTGACGCTCCCAGTGCAGTACTAAGGGAGTTCTGCACTGTCGGAGGTGCCGTCTTTCGGATGCGAGGTTAAACCGAGGCTCCCGTCTGCCATCTCAGGTGGACATAAAAGATCCCGTGGCACTATTTCAAAGAAGAGCAGGGGAGTTCTCCTGGTGTCCTGGCCAATATTTATCCCTCAATCAACATCACTGAAAAAAACAGATGATCTGGTCATTATCACCTTGCTGTTTGTGTGGGAGCTTGCTGTGTGCAAATTGGCTGCCGCGTTTCCTACATTACAACAGTTCAAAAGTACTTCATTGTCTGTAAAGTGCTTTGGGATATCTTGAAGTCGTGAAAGGCACTATACAAATGCAGGTTTCTTTTTCTTTCCCGTTAACTGTGTTGTCTGTCTCCATTATGGGCTCAATAGAAATAAACTTGGGAGAGTGCTGTGCTTCCAACCTTCACTCTTGTAACTCGAGCAGGATAAC
This sequence comes from Heptranchias perlo, assembly GCF_035084215.1. Taxonomy (NCBI): domain Eukaryota; kingdom Metazoa; phylum Chordata; class Chondrichthyes; order Hexanchiformes; family Hexanchidae; genus Heptranchias; species Heptranchias perlo. Next base: position 10,114,231 of record NC_090333.1, on the reverse strand, counting down.
GTCGAGGGGGTGTAGGAGTTATATTAGCTAAAGGCATGATGTGGAGATGCCGGTGATGGACTGGGGTTGACAATTGTAAACAATTTTACAACACCAAGTTATAGTCCAGCAATTTTATTTTAAATTCACAAGCTTTCGGAGGCTTCCTCCTTCGTCAGGTGAACGATGTGGAAATCATCTGATTTTCGAGGTTTTCATTTTCACATCGTTCACCTGACGAAGGAGGAAGCCTCCGAAAGCTTGTGAATTTAAAATAAAATTGCTGGACTATAACTTGGTGTTGTAAAATTGTTTACAATAGCTAAAGGCAATGAGAGTACCTCGTGCCTGGACTAGAGACCAGAGAAGCTGGGATTGTTCTCCTTAGAGCAGGGTCGGTTAAGGGGAAATTTAAAATAGTTGTTCAAAATCATGAAGGGTTTTGATAAAGTAAATAAGGAGAAACTGTTTCCGGTGGCAGAAGGGTCGGTAACCAGAGGACACAGATTTAAAAGACCAGAGGCGAGATGAGGAATTTTTTTACGCAGCAAGTTGTTACGATCTGGAATGCACTGCCTGAAAGGGTGGTGGAAGTAGATTCAATAATAACTTTCTGAAGGGAATCAGATAAATACTTGAAGGGGAAAGGGCTGGGTAGTAGGACTAATTGGATAGCTCTTTCAATGAGCCGGGAAAGGCACGATGGGCTGAATGGCCTCCTTCTGTGCTGTATCATTCTATGATTCTATGATTCTGAAGTCAAAAGCACTCTACCAACATCAGGAGTGAATGCGTGCCTCAGCAGAGTACAATAACGTGTAGCTTATCTTCACAACATCCAGGGGGAACATTTCAATTCCACCAGCAGTGGAGAAATTATGCCCAAGGTCGCTGGAAGAGAGCAAGGACAATGCATCTAAATATTAAAGTCAATGTTGGAAGGTTAAATCCTCTCCAATTACATGCAATATGTTTTAGATTATGCTGTTACGGGCCACTGCAGCTTGTAATATCAGAATAATCAATGTAAATCACATAGGATGTGTGGACCACAGTGTAAAAAGTTCTAACCGTCGCTGACAGTTTTACTGGTTCTGACAGTGTGCCGAGGCAGTGCAGACCCAAAGAAAATGATTAATTTTGCAGAAACTGGGATTGGTCTAGAGCATGGAAGGTTAAGGGGAGACATAATAGAGGTATTCAAAATTATGAGGGGTTTTGTCAGAGCAAGTCGGGAGAAACTGCTTCCTCTGGCAAGTGGGTCGCTAACCAGAGGTCGCAGATTTAAAATAATTGACAAAAGAACTAGAGGGGAATTGAGGAGAAATTTTTTCACACGAGGGTTGTTAAGATCTGGAACGCACAACCTGAAAGGGTGGTGGAATCGGATTCCACAGAAATGTTCAATCGGCAATTGGACCTGTACTTGAAGAGGATTAATTTGCAGGGTTATGGGGGAGAAAGCTGGAGTGTGGGACGAAATTGAACAGCTCTTTCCGAGAGCCGGCACAGGCACGAAGGGGTAAATGGCCTCCTTCTGTGCTGTAATATTCCAAGTAGTCGGACTAATTGACGAGAGGCAGCTCTGTTGCAATAAGCATTGGTTGGAAAGCGTATGCGATTTTGAAGAGGAGTGTCACGATTTAGTCACTGTAAATCATGGAAGGTTGAAGAAAGCTTTTAACGAAAAAAAATGCAGGCGCCGTTAAAACACAGGGCTTCCCCCTCGCTGTCGGGCGCAAACTCCCCCGCATGCCTTGTTCTGGAGAGTCACTTTATCGAGGGTCTTACAAGCTGCTTCTCCTCCTGGTGGAGAACGGCACTGGGTGCAACAGCAAATAGGGGGGAAAGAAGAAAGAGTTGCATTTATGTGGCGCCTTTCACGACCTCAGGATGTCCCAGAGTGTTCACAGCCAATGAAGTACTTTTGAAGTGTAGTAATTCGTGCAGAAAGGTCACACGACCAGCAGTGTGATAAATGACCAGATAATCTGTTTTTTAGCAATGTTGGTTGAGGGATAAATATTGACCAGGACACCGGGGAGATCTCCTCTGCTCTTCTTCGAAATAGTGCCTTGGGATCTTTTACATTCATCTGAGAGTGTAGATGGGGCCTCGATTTAACGTCTCATCCAAAGGACGGCACCTCCGACAGTGCAGCACTCCCTCAGTAATGCACTGGGAGTGTCAGCCTAGACTTTGAGCTCAGGTTTCTGGAACGGGACTTGAACCCATGACAATCTGAGTCAGAGGCGAGAGTGCTACTCACTGCGCCACAGCTTTATTTATTCGTTCATGGGATGTGGGCGTCGCTGGCATGGCCAGCATTTATTGCCCATCCCTAATTGCCCTTGAGAAGGTGGTGGTGAGCCGCCTTCTGGAACCGCTGCAGTCCGTGTGGTGAAGTTCTCCCACAGTGCTGTTGGGTAGGGAGTTCCAGGATTTTGACCCAGTGACAATGAAGGAACAGCGATATATTTCCAAGTCGGGATGGTGTGTGACTTGGAGGGGAACATGCAGGTGGTGTTGTTCCCATGTGCCTGCTGCCCTTGTCCTTCTAGGTGGTAGAGGTTGCAGGTCTGGGAGGCGCTGTCGAAGAAGCCTTGGCGAGTTGCTGCAGTGCATCCTGTGGATGGTACACACTGCAGCCAAGGTGCGCCGGTGGTGAAGGGAGTGAATGTTTAGGGTGGTGGATGGGGTGCTAATCAAGCGGGCTGCTTTTTCCTGGATGGTGTGGAGCTTCTTGAGTGTTGTTGGAGCTGCACTCATCCAGGCAAGTGGAGAGTATTCCATCCACATTCCTGACTTGTGCCTTGTAGATGGTGGAAAGGCTTTGGGGAGTCAGGAGGTGAGTCACTCGCCGCAGAATGCCCAGCCTCTGACTTGCTCTTGTAGCCACAGTATTTATGTGGCTGGTCCAGTTAAGTTTCTGGTCAATGGTGACCCCCAGGATGTTGATGGTGGGGGATTCGGCGATGGTAATGCCGTTGAATGTCAAGGCGAGGTGGTTAGACTCTCTCTTGTTGGAGATGGTCATTACCTGGCACTTGTCTGGCGCGAATGTTACTTGCCACTTATGAGCCCAAGCCTGGATGTTGTCCAGGCCTTGCTGCAAGTGGGCATCGACTGCTTCATTACCTGAGGGGTTGCGAATGGAACTGAACACTGACCTTATAATGGAGGGAAGGTCATTGATGAAGCAGCTGAAGATGGTTGGGCCTAGGACAGTGCCCTGAGGAACTCCTGCAGCAATGTCCTGGGGCTGAGATGATTGGCCTCCAACAACCTCTATCACTTTCCTTTGTGCTAGGTATGACTCCAGCCACTGGAGAGTTTTCCCCCTGATTCCCATTGACTTCAATTTTCTCGGGCTCCTTGGTGCCACACTCGGTCAAATGCTGCCTTGATGTCAAGGGCAGTCACTCTCATCTCACCTCTGGAATTCAGCTCTTTTGTCCATATTTGGACCAAGGCTGTAATGAGGCCTGGAGCCGAGTGGTCCTGGCGGAACCCAAACTGAGCATCGGTGAGCAGGTTATTGGTGAGTCAGTGCCGCTTGATAGCACTGTCGACGACACCTTCCATCACTTTGCTGATGATTGAGAGCAGACTGATGGGGCGGTAATTGGCCGCATTGGATTTGTCCTGCCTTTTGTGGACAGGACATACCTGGGCAATTTTCCACATTGTCAGGTAGATGCCAGTGTTGTAGCTGTACTGGAACAGCTTGGCTAGAGGCGTGGCTAATTCTGGAGCACAAGTCTTCAGCACTACAGTCGGGATGTTGTCGGGGCCCATAGCCTTTATTGTCTCCTGTGCACTCAGCTGTTTCTTAGTATCACGTGGAGTGAATCGAATTGGCTGAAGACCGGCTTCTGTGATGGTGGGGATATCGGGAGGAGGCCTAGATGGATCATCCACTCGGCACTTTTGGCTGAAGGTGGTTGCAAACGCTTCAGCCTTGTCTTTTGCACTCGTGCTGGGCTCTGCCATCGTTGAGAATGGGGATGTTTACAGAGCCTCCTCCTCCTGTTAGTTGTTTAATTGTCCACCACCATTCACGACTGAACGTAGCAGGACTGCAGAGCTTTGATCTGATCCGTTGGTTGTGGAATCGCTTAACTCTGTCTGTAGCATGTTGCTTCCGCTGTTTAGCATGCATGTAGTCCTGTGTTATAGCTTCACCAGGTTAGCACCTCATTTTTCGGTACGCCTGGTGCTGCTCCTGGCATGCTCTTCTACACTCCTCATTGAACCAGGATTGATCAGCCATGATCTTATTGAATGGCGGAGCAGGCTCGAGGGGCCAATTGGCCTACTCCTGCTCCTATTTCTTATGTTCTTCTGATCCCCTGGCTTGTTGGTAATGGTAAAGAGAGGAATATGCCGGGCCATGAGGTTATAGATTGTGCCAGATTACAATTCTGCTGCTGCTGATGGCCCACAGCGCCTCATGGATGCCCAGTTTTGAGCTGCTAGATCTGAACTGAATCTATCCCATTTAGCACGGTGGTAGTGCCGCACAACACGTTGGATGGTGTCCTCATTGTGAAGATGGGACTTCGTCTCCACAAGGACTATGCAGTGGTCACTCTTCCCAATACTGACACGGCTGAAAGAAGACGGCCATGAGCTCAGTCTAGTGGTACTCTCCCAAGGCTGGCATTATGGTGTAAAACCACTTTGAGATCTGGCCTGTGCTCACACTCCCTACTGCCGCCTTCAGTGCAGCAGGGGTGTCGGCTTGTTGCTCAGTTTAAAACTTAAAAAAGGTCACACGGGTTGGTTAGTGAGATTTCTCCCTCTCCCCACCCCTTATCTTGATTGCCTGTTTCCTGTCGTGCAGTCCTATACTCCTCACCGGCTGTGGATGATGAGTGTTGACAGACAGTTCACATCACAGCCCGAGCCTGCTCCTATCCTCACGCTGTGTCCATGCACGTGCACTGCCACCAGGGTGGGAGCCCTGGCTGATTCCACCCCCTTTAAACCGGGGTGGGGGGACTAAGGTCACTTGTAGTGTCTCTGCTCCATCCCTAGCTGACATCAGATAAAGCAGTACAGACCAGGAATCAAACAACAACAACTTGCATTTATATAGCGCCTTTAACGTAGTAAAATCACCCCAGTGCACGCCACAGGAGCGTAATCAGACAAAAATTGACACTTAGCCACTTGAGATAGGACTGGTGACCAAAAGCTTGGTCAGAGAGATAGGTTTTAAGGAGCTGCTTAAAGGAGGAGAGTGAGACGGAGAGGTTTATGGAGGACATTCCAGAGCTTTAGGACCTCGACAGTTGAAGGCGCGGCCACCAATGGTGGGATGAAGGAAATTGGGGATGCGCAAGAGGCCAGAATTGGGACATTCCTGTCTCAGCTACTGACTGCTTTAACTGAGCTAAGGAGGGAGACCATTTTGCATTATTGTTCCTCCCTCTGACGGACTGAAATGACTCCATTTACAGTGTAAAGGGGGTATTGACCAAGGCCGCCTACTTCCACCTCTGTAACATCGCGCGTCTCTGCCCCTGCCTCAGCTCATCTGCTGAAACCCTCATCCAAGCCTTTTGTTACCTCTAGACTCGACTATACCAATGCTCTCCTGGCTGGCCTCCCACCTTCCACCTTCCATAAACGTGAGCTCATCCAAAATTCTGCTGCCCATATCCTGACTCGCACCAAGTACTGTTCATCCATCTCCCCTGTGCTCACTGACCTACATTGGCTCCTGGTCTGGGAACTCCTCTATTTTGAAATTCTCATCGTTGTTTTCAAATCCCTCCATGGCCTCACCCCTCCCTATCTCTGTAACTCCTCCAGCTCTACAACCCTCTCACATCTCTGCGTTCCTCCCATTCTTGCCTCTTGCGCATCACCAATTTTAATTGCTCCACCAGTGCCTTGAGCTCCCTAGGCCTTAAGCTCTGGAGTTCCCTCCATAAACCTCCTCACCTCTGTACCTCTCTCTCTTCCTTTAAGATGCGAATTAAAATCTACCTCTTCGACCAAGCTTTTGGTCGCCTGTCCTAATGCCTCCTTATGTGGCTCGGTGTCAAATTTTGTTTGATAATGCTCCAGTGAAGGTGCTATATAAATGCAAGTTGTTGTTGTTGTTATTATTGATAGAGACAGGGAGACAGGTCATTAGGAAATCAGTCTGTTGAAGTGACACTCGGTGAGGAGGAAGACATGACTGAGCTCACGGTGTAAAATGTCGCTTCTCCAAAACCGCCCTTTGTTGTGTGCCGAGGGTTGTCTCATTATCAGCAGCTTCATCGGACAGGGAGCCAGAGTGTGAGTCAGAGCCCTCATCTGAGGAAGATTCCCAGCCATCTCGAGACTGACTCTGACTCAGATCAAGGCTGCCATTCAAGACAGTCAGAAACGTCACTGGCGAGTCCATCATCTGCACCAATATTCAAAAGCAAAAAAAAATACAAGCAAATATAGCGTAGGCTCATTTTACCTCCTAAACACTGCATGTAATTGGCAGGAAAAAGCAGACTGGAAGCTTATCAGCATGATATCTGACACCAAGCCAGCGTGTGAGACAAGAGCTCTCATCTGATGCAGACCTCAAGACTGAACCTGACGCAGATTAAGATTACCACTCGCACGCCAACAGAATGTCAATCATGGAACCGTCACCTGCAACACTGCCATTGCCTCCACCGTGCCACCTCTGAAAGGCAAAGACAAACAGATGTGCACTTTACCATCGAACCTCAGTCACTCCTGAAAACAATTAAAGGAATTGGCATGAAAAGCATCCAGCGAAGGCTGACTGCAAAGTAATGTCACAATGAGAAACTCTATGGGTTGCACCCGGTGCTTGCCTTATCTGAGGCACGCAACGGCCACCTGTTGAGTCTCTCTTAACAATATGCGCCTTGCCAATTTTCCTTCCTTCCCCGTTCGAAGACGCTGACCGTTGTCGGTGTACTGTCACACGCACACTCCGCTTGTCTTGTCCCAAGTGGCTGTTCCCCTTGTGTGAGCCGTGGCTCAGTGGGTAGCACTCTCGCCTCTGAGTCAGAAGGTTGTGGGATCAAGTCCCACTCAAGAGACTTGAGTACAGAATCTAGGCAGATACTCCCAGTGCAGTGCTGAGGGAGTGCTGCGTTGTCAGAGATGCCGTCTTTCGAATGAGACGTTAAATCTCAGGTGGATGTAAAGGATCCCACGGCACTATTTCGAAGCAGGCGAGTTCTCCTCGGTGTCCTGGCCGATACTTATCCCTCAGCCAAGATTACTAAAACGGATTATCTGGTTGTTATCACTTTGTCTGTTTGTGGGACCTCGCTGTGCGCAAATTGACTGCCATGTTTCCTACATTACAACAGCGACTGTAAATCAATGGCTGTAAAGTGCTTTAGGACCTCCTGAAGTCATTAAAAGGCGCTATATAAATGCAAGTCTTTCTTTCTAAGCTTGTGGAGAGAGAGAGCAAGTACTGGCAGACTGTTGGGGGGTTGGTGGCGCCCAAGCTGAACCTGTCCTCACCCGATCCACACACTCTGTAGTAAGTGGGGGGGCGGTCATTGGCTGGCAACCAGGAATGGAATCCCTGGTTGATATCCCCTCTTACTAGCCCCGGAGCATTTGCCTGACCTCCAGACCAGCTGAGATCAGCGAACTTAGCACAGCCTGGGGAATGCAAGCAGGGACTTTCCATTCTGTAGGGCCCAGCTGCCTGTTGGCTTTGCCAACTGCGTGCAGTGAGCTGCTGAGTATTGATCGGCACAGTTTAAAACCCCAGATACATAGCTGGAAGTATATGAAGTGATTCGATTCTAAAATATTCATTGAAAATTAGACACGATTGACAGTAATTCAAGCCTCCAAAGTTTGTAAAGCATCCGACACTACAAAGAGGAGTGAATTCTGCGGATGTCAAAGGAAGTCTTTATGAGAATATACTCTTATTTCTGCAATGTGATCTGATGAATACCAAAATGCTCCCTTGTTTTGCATTTCTGCCTAATTTTCTCTGTTCGAGAAGCACATAAAACCTGGTTGCCTCTTGTTGTTGAAAATGAACTGTGCATGTCTCTGCTTTTCAGCAAGTGGCTGATCGCAAGGTGGTGGAATTCATGGGTAAATGGCATTGGGGCCGTGAGAGTGCTTACCAGGTCGGGGAGTGTGTGGTGAGGTGACTATTGACACTTCAGTGCAGTACTGAGGGAGTGCTGCACTGTCGGAGGTGCCGTCTTTCGGATGAGACGTTAAACCGAGGCCCCGCCTGCCCCATCAGGTGGACGTAAAAGATCCCATGGCACTATTTCGAAGCAGAGCAGGGGAGCTGTCCCCGATTTCCTGGCCAATATTTATCGCTCAACCAACATCACTAAAATCGGACTATCTGGTTATTATCATATTGCTGTTTGTGGAAGCTTGCTGTGCCCAAATTGGCTGCCGCGTTACCTATCCTACAACGGCGACTACACTTCAAAAGTATTTAATTGGCTGTAAAGCGCTTTTGGGACATCCTGAGGTCGTGGAAGTTGCTATATAAATGCAAGTTCTTCTTTGACGTTCTCTGAGCAGTGCCATGAGAGATCCACCAGCTCAGCACAAGAAAGACTCGTATTAATGGTGCGCAAAGCAGCGATGAGGTGGATCTCTGTGGATCTGGAGAGAAATAGATGTCTTGATTGGGCCCCCCCTCCCTTACCCACAGGAGAGAATAACAGCACAGTTTGGATCATTTCTCCCCCTTGCCAGGGAAATGGATTAACCTGTCAACAGACAACCCAGAGGAAAGATGAGGTTTCTAATTGAAAATGTGCTTCTGGAGTCTGGACACGGACCACTGTAATGAAAACATAAGATTGTATGAGGGAGAGATATTTACATAGTACCAGTTACTACTACATTGCTGCAAAACTTGGAAGTGGCTTGGATTTTGTTTGGAATCACGCGTTCTAGTTTAGCAAAGAGTCAAGACACCAACTTGATAGGCTTCTTCGGAAGGTTTGTCTCATCTTGGGATTGTGTTGACTGCCACAGGAGAATCGAATGTGTCTGCTGGATAGGTCCCCTGCTGCCACCAGGGAACTTGGTGGCTCAGGGACAATTTCCTCATCTGGAGTGCCAGATAAGCTTGATGTGTAATGATTAATCTCTAGACTAGCATGGAAAGGAGATGGATTGGACATGCCCCAAAGCCCTAAACAAAAACAAAAAAAATCAATTGCCAGCTGTCAGTCATTTCTTTCCAGCTGGCGACACCAGCAACCAACACGTCGGGGAGGCACACCCAGAGTTGGCCTGTTGCTGCCAGTGTGAGCAGCTACATTTTTTTTTTGGAGGTATCAGGCTGTCCTCAGAGAGCAAAAATGTTGCCCCCTCCCCCACCCACCCAATAAATGCAGCTGCCTTGATTTCGATAAGTTTATTTCAAGGATCTTCTCTATCGCCTAATGGGATCTGCACTTCCCCGGCAGTGCCTGTTTTGGATCCACCATCTCAAAAAAATAAAGGTATCCTTCTCCAAACCATGTCATCACATGTCACTGTTGTAAATTGGTGCTTTGTTCCTACCCACTGTATAGCAGATGAGCTCCTTTCTCTGTACAGTGTCCCTGTTCCTCACTGCCTCCTCTACCATCTTACGCTGACTTTTAGCAAGGCCCGCAGCAGACAAATGAAGTAGTTCTCCTAAATCATGTCTGACCATTAGGGGTGAACACTGGACAGCGAGATTTGTGTGTGAGGCAGGATCATTTCCCGAACCTGTCTCCAGTTTTCCTGTACATCAGTATCGGGTCTCTCTGTGCCTCCGATCACCCACTGTCTCTCACCCTCTCCCTCTCCCTCAGTACTGTCGTCCACTTCATATCGCTCAGCTCTGCACTGCCACCTTACCTCAAGCACACTATAGCCATCATTATAGTGACCTTCAGCCAAAACCTCCTTTCCTAGCTTCACTCTCTCTGCACATCATCTTCACACATTTTTCACTCAGTATTCAATCATTGATTATTTTATATTCATTTGGAGATTCAAAAAAAAATTGCCTCATAAAACTGCAACCTTGCAATGCAGCAAACTTCAAGCTGTGTTGGATTCCTTTCAACTTTTTTTTTTAACAAACTGTGACTAAAAATTGTAATGGTTTGTGAATTTGATTACTGCTGTGAATAATTATTTCAACTAAATAAATTATTTTCCTGACTGTCTCTCAGCAGGATAGTAAACAGTGCAAGGAACATAAGTCTTTACTTATCTATCCTTTTTTTTAAAATTCTCTGCCTCTTATTAAAAGTGTTGTTTCCTGGGTCTTGCTGCTGAATCCTTTGATTTTTTTTTTAAGGGTGAGGGTTCGGTTCTGAATATTTGGAGTGTGCTTATTATGTTTATTGGCACACTACCATCACTAAAACTTGCCTGCTTGCATCTAGCCTCTTTGAATAATTAGTTCCAAAGAATGAAGGTTCTTCATAGTGTGAACCGGCACATATCATTGATAGGGCCTTTTCTGTGTTGCTGTGCACTGTGGGAAATGGGGTCCCTCCATGTGTGGCTGATCATGCTCCTGAGGCAGCATTCTGTCAGAGGAGACTCCATCCAAAGCTCCCCAACCAGCTTGGAGTTGATTCAGTGAGCAATTGAGCCAGTCAAACCAGGAAGCTCCCAGGTTCAATCCCTGGTCTGTGCTGAGTTGGTTTGATCATTAGGTGGGACGGTGGTAAGGATGGTAGATGATCCTGGCTGATTTCCCCCTTCCTTTAATTAGGGAGCACGAAATGGGTCAGGACTGTGGGTGCAGAAGAGACTTACTAGAATGGTACCAGGGATGAGGGACTTCAGTAGTGCGGAGAGGCTGGGGTTGTTCTCCTGAGAGCAGAGAAGGTTAAAAAGAGATTTGATACAGCTGTTCAAAATCATGAAGGGTTTTGATAGGGTAAACAAGGAGAAACTGTTTCTAGTGGCAGAAGGGTCAGTAACCAGAGGACACAGATTTAAGGTCTTTGGTAAGAACCAGAGGCGACATGAGGAAACTTTTTTTTAACGCAGCGAGTTGTAATGATCTGGAATGCACTGCCTGAAAGGGTGGTGGAAGCAGATTTAGTAGTAACTCTCAAAAAGGAATTGGATAAATATTTGAAGGGAAAAAATTACAGGGCTATGGGGAAAGAGCAGGGGAATGGGACTAATTGGATAGCTCTTTCAAAGAGCAGGCACAGGCACGATGGGCCGAATGGCCTCCTTCTGTGTTGTACCTACTATGATACTATGACTCTTGCTCCTAGAAACTATCTGCTGGAACTTGTATTGCAAGAGGACATTATTGGGTGAAGAGAGGATCAGGCTTGGCTCCGAGGCTGCTGTGGTCAAATAGCTGACTCACACCGACTGTGTCGACTTGAACCTGGATAATGGCCAGTGGAATGAGAGTGACCAACACCCACTGAACTGTATCTGACCAGGGTGAAAAGAAGGACAATTGGCTGAAGACTCCCATTGAATGTGGACACACTTGATAGACCAGAGTATTGTATCAGTCAGTTAGTTATGATACTCAAAACTTATTGAAAGAAACAAACCGCAGAGATTACATGTTTGACAATGAAAGGAGGATTATGGACTGTTTGCCGCCTGTGATGCTTCGGACCGCAGGTGATTAGTCAATTGACGCATTTTTATATCGTGCTGGCGTCATCGACTGCTGACACGTGGGTCTTGTGTGTCAGTGCCGCTAACACAAGCTATCCAGCCCTTTAGGTATGGCGGAAGTGCAGTCCCAGTTTTGATGGGACTCGCCATCTCCCATTTCGCAGAGTTCCTGAGATTGCAACCCAAGCAACACAGGCGGCAATCAAACAGTCCATGATCTTTCTTCCCTGTCAAACACGCAGTCTCTATGGTATGTTTCTTTCAATAAGTTTTGAGCGTCATAACTAACTGACTGATACAACACTCTGGTCCATTGAGTGTGTCCACATTCGATGGGAGTCTCCAGCCAATAAGAAGGGTACGGTAGCGTAGTGGTTATGTTACTGGGCTAGTAATCCAGAGGCCTGGACTAAAATCCAGAGTCACGAGTTCAAATCCCGCCACGGCGGCTGGCGAATTTAAAAATTCAATTAATTAAATAAAAATCTGGAATTAAAATACTAGTATCAGTAATGATAGCCATGAAACTACCGGATTGTCGTAAAAACCCATCTGGTTCACTAATGTCCTTTAGGGAAGGAAACCTGCCGTCCTTACCCGGTCTGGCCTACATGTGACTCCAGACCCACAGCAATGTGGTTGATTCTTAATTGCCCTCTTAGGGATGGGCAATAAATGCCGGCCTTGCCAGCGACGCCCACATCCCGTGAATGAATTTATAAAAAAAAAAATTGTCCTTCTTTTCGTCCTTGTTGGGTACAGTTCAGTGGGTGTTGGTACCTCACTCCACTGGCCATTATTTGTGTGCAAGCCTACACGTTGGGTGTTGGCAGGCTATTTGACCACAGCAGCCTCATGGCCAAGCCACGTCTGTGGCGTGCCATCATGACGTCATTGCCTCGCACGCCTCCAGTGACCAGACAGTACACGTAACGATCCACTGGGTTTTCAATGCGCGGCTGATCTGCGCAGAGACCGGTTTCAATCCTGTATGTAAAGATGGGAGAGCAGTGCGCTTTGGCTGCTGTCCGGGAACCCACACGTTAGAAGGAAAACCCCTTTAATTTAACCTCCTTAATCCAAGAGAGAGCAACTTGTAGGAGACAAGATACAGCTATCCTTCCATCCGCAGTCAGTAAGCGTGTTTGAGGAGGATGCGACCGATTTTGCTGCGGCGACCTCTTAGCTCTGACATCAAATCTTTCTCCCATCTGAACTCTTTTGAGTGCTGGTGGCTTTGTTTGATGTGCTATCAGTGGCAGAGCGAAGCTTCTCTCCAGCACAGTCTTTTAGAGGCCTTGGAGAGAAAAACAAAAGTGAGTTAATGCAAGGAAGGTACGTGTGTTTTTTTTGATTACTGATAGAGCCATAAACAATGCATGTTGTGTCAGAGGCCACAGAGTATGAACACTACAGCGAGGGACTGCCATACTTTCTCTCTACAAATGGCCTCCTCCTTCCATTCCTGCGAGTCCCCAAGAACAAGAAATCAATGCGCAATTTCATTTTAAAAAAAAAAACAAGGCAATAATAGGCAGTAGACAGAGAGTAGTCATTTAAAAGAAAAAGTAAATTATTGATAGACTTACATGGCTTGACAGGTCCCTTCACTTTTTCCATTGATTACTGGTGTACTGCAAACCTGAATCGTGCAGGAGCTGAGAGTGTTTGTTTTTTGTTTCTCCCCTGTGCTGAGTTGAAGCTCCCGACAAGAGATTAGCTCAGTCCCCCCCTCTGCTGTTGTCTTCTGTGTACAAGAAGGACTCAATCGAACAAAAGTTTCACGGAAGTGAATAAAAGTGGATTTGGAATATGGGTGTTCAGAATATTGCAGCCACTGCTGGCGATAGTACCGGATGATGATTTAAGGTGTTTGCTTGGCATTCCCCGTCCCACTAATTAATTTAAATGGGTTACTGCCCATTACAAGGACGATACCAGTTATACCCTCTCAATTCTATCAGGAAAGATTGAACAGGCTGGGGCTCTTTTCTCGAGAAAAGAGAAGGCTGAGGGGTGACCTGATAGAGATCTTTAAAATTATGAAAGGATTTGATTGGGAGTCGAGAAGATGTTTCCACTTGTGGGGGAGACCAAAACTAGGGGCCATAAATATAAAATAGCCACTAATAAATCCAATAGGGAATTCAGGAGAGTGGTTAGAATGTGGAACTTGCTCCCACATTTAAGGGGAAGCTAGATAAGTACATGAGGGCGAAAGGAATAGAAGGGTATGCTGATATGATTAGATGAAGTAGGGAGGGAGGAGGCTTGTATGCAGCAGAAACACCGGCATAGACCATTTGGCCCGAATGGCCTGTTTCTGTGCTGTACATTCTATGTCATGCCATCACCAAAATTGGCTGACAGAGAAATGTCCTACAAACATAATGTTTGCTGCCTACAGCTTTTTCAAGTTTTTAATATATGCATTGAATTGAAGTGGACCATGACATGAATTTCAGGGGCTTGAACCCCAACTGACTTAGAGGCAAGAGTGCAACCACTGAGCCCAGCTGACGTGTAACATCAAGGATGGAGGGCAGACCATAGGGCCGACTTTAGCTTCTGTCGGAAATCCTGGTTGGCGGAGGGGCGGGGATTGGGGGGGTGCGGGCGCCTGGGGCCTCGGACCTCGGACAGGCTGGCAGCAGCCTGGATTTCTTTTTCTCTGTTTAAGGACTGCTGGTTAGGCCTTTCACCGCCAGGTACAAATGGAGCAGCTCGTGCCCCGCCCATTTGTACCTCGAAATTGCAATCAGGGCCCTATGTACAACAAGGATCCTCAATCTGCGCAATTTAATGGAGACTCCCATCTGACTCAGTTGGGCGCCTGGGCCGTTCTTCTCAAGGCCGTGGCAAAATGGCAGCAGGCCAGATTGGAGCAGGAACAGGGCGGGTAAGTGTGGCATTTTAGAGCCTCCGCTGCTCCATTTCCGCCTAAGTGGGGGAACAGACTTAAAATCGGTCCTTAAATCTCACAGAAGGCATCTGCGATCATGGAACTACTCTCAGAACCAAAATGCATTTCAGTGAAACTCCAAAAACTTTAATGGTTTCCAGGAAAAGAGATTTATCTGTGCAGTTCTCATGTTTTGTCGCAAAATGGCTCCCTCAAGGATAAGTCCCATTTCCAAGTCACGACGGTTTTTAGATCGCTGCTGTAGTCTGCGCTGCGATTTCAGTGTTATGTTGTTGTCATTGGACACAAAACACATTCGTTTTTTTTTGCAGTTTACCGGATGTATTTTATCGTTCTGAAGAGACAAGTTATTGAATAGTTTTCTTTCGTGTTCCAGTTAGACACTAAGGGGGAGGGGGGGGGGGGGAATCGGTCTGTGTGTGACATTCAGCAGAGTTTCTTGATTCATTCTATTGATGCCACAGCCAGTCTGGCTTGCGGTTCGGGGATTCCAAGAGCCTGTGAAGGATTTCCAGTCAGGATGACCTTTCCTCAATTTATCCTTTTGAATATTGAATTTTCTCTGGACCTATATCAGTGAAACATAAGTTGTCGCCAAGTATTTTGAGGAGTGATACTCCAAAGTTCAGATCCTCCTTTAGCTGACCAGAATGCTTGGGTGCATTGTGTTTGTCAATGGTATGGATTAAAAATGAAGACGGTGCAAGATGGAATAGTGCCATCCACCCATGGTCGGTCATTAAAGCTGCTTCTTAAGGGCCAACATTTCTCCCTCAGTCATTACCACCAACAAACAGATTCATTGGTCATTCGTTGTGTGCAAAATGGCTGTCACGTCTACCTTAAGAGTTGCCAACTCTGATTGGATGTGTTCTTGGAGGTTTCACCATATGACCTCCAACCTCCCCTCCCTGTCCAACAGATTTTTTAACCCTCCAATGTCCAATCTTTTTACAACTGATAAATGAAAGTGTTCAAACAAAAACGCACACTTTTTTTTTAAATGCACCTATAGCATCCAGGGGATGAATCTTTCATTCCCAGAGACTCCAGGACAATCCTGGAAGGTTAGCAACCCGAGTTTGCCGACATAAGTCACTGCATTTCAAAGTGCTTTATTGAATATGGAACACTTTGGAATGCTCTTGAGAGAGGGGCTGGGGTGCCCATTTTTGAAGCTGGTACTATTAGAGCATGCTTAAAGTTAACAGCTGCTGTATCACAGGCATTCAAGTGGAATGGTTCGTTTAAAGTACAGCATTGTGATGACATCCATGATGGACCAAATTTGAAAAGGTGCAAAAGCTTCCCCAATGGATCAGTTGGTAAAGGCCCTGTGTAAACTGAGCAAAGGTCCCAGGTTGGATTTCCAGTCTGCGCTGTTGGCTGACCCAATCTGGAGCTAGAAACTGCTAGGCTAGGATGGGAGAACATCAGCCAGGGCCCCTGCTTGATCCCTGCTGGAAAGAGGAACATAAGAACAAGAGTAGGCCATTCAGCCCTTCGGGCCAGTTCTGCCATTCAATTTGATCGTGGCTAATCTGTATCTTAACTCCATCTGCCCGCTTTGGTTCCGTAACCCTTAATACCCTTGCCTAACAAAAATCTATCAATCTCAGCTTTGAAATTTTCAATTGACCCCCAGCCTCAATAGCTTTTGGGGCGGGAGAGAATTCTAGATTTCCACTACCCTTTGTGTGAAGAAGTGCTTCCTAACATCGCCCCTGAGCGGCCTAGCTCTAATTTTAAGGTTATGTCCTCCTTGTTCTGGACTCTCCACATGATGAAATAGTTCCTCCCTATCTACTCTATCAAATCCCTTAATCATCCTAAACACCTCAATTAGATCACCCCTTAATCTTCTATACTCGAGGAAATGTAAGCCGAGTCTATGCGACCTGTCCTCATAATTTAACCCTTTTTAGCCCCGGTATCATTCTGGTGAATCTGTGCTGCACAATAAGTCCTTCCTGAGGATGTGTGTATGGAAGTGAGGTAAGGACAGGATTGTCCCTCCTGGGTTGAATAACCTGCCACATGTGAAGAACAGACATGTTGAGTGATGGCTGCTGGCACCCATGGAATCTAAACCCCCAGCAAGAGTCAGTGCTGTTGGGAGGTGGGAGGGGAATGAACTGCACTGCCAACCTTACTGAACAAATCAGTGTACAAGGTATTTTTCGTTTTTCCAAGGCACCAGACTGTGAACAGAGATTCATTAAGTAAGCACAACGGCTGTAAGTATATAAGACTGGAACTCCATCTGAGAGTAAAAGCTGGTGCTGACAACAATCATTGTCGATAGCATACTTAGCCTGGAAACAATGGGAAAACCCGAGGCAAATCTCTACTCTATTAGTCTCTCTCGACTTTCCCTTTCCTCTTGATGCATTGCGCTTACTTGTCTGGTGCGCACATTAAGCAAAGCGCGCACAACGCATATCACCTTTTATATCAGGACTTATAATGAAATTGGATGGCCTTTAGCACTGACTGGTATAACCCATCATCCTTCCTGGTGCGTGTGCTATCTTTTCAGAATCCTTTCTTCAGTGAAAGGAAACCAAGGGAAGGAGTTAATTCTTGTAAAGTGCTAGTGTCTTTGGCAGCACTCGTGTTCACAGAGCGTGCCTCCAGTATTGTTTCTCATAGAAATTTATGGCACAGAAGGAGGCCATTCGGCCCATCATGTCCGTGCTGGCCGATAAAGAGCTATTTAGTTCAATCTCACTTTCCAGCACTTGGTCCGTAGCCCTGTAGGTTACAGCACTTCAAGTGCACATCCAAGTACATTTTAAATGAGTTGAGGGTTTCTGCCTCTACCACCTTTTCAGGCAGTGAGTTCCAGACCCCCACCACCCTCTGGGTGAAAAAATTTCTCCTCAGCTCCCCTCTAATCCTTCTACCAAATACTTTGAATCCTATGCCCCATGGTCACTGACCCCTCTGCTAATGGAAATAGGTCCTCCCTATCCACTCTATCTGGGCCCCTTGGAATTTTATGTACCTCAATTAAATCTCCCATCAGCCTCCTTTGTTCCAAAGAAAACAACCCCGGCCTATCCAATCTTTTCTCAGAACTAAAATTCTCCAGCCCTGGCAACATCCTCATAAATGTCCTCTGTGTACCCTCTCTAGTGCAATCACATCTTCCCTGTAATGTGGTGACCAGAACTGTATGCAGTACTCATGCTGTGGCCTAACCAATGTTTTATACAATTCCAGCATAACCTCCCTGCTCTTATATTCTGTGCCTTGGCTAATGAAGGAAAGTATCCCATATGCCTTTTTAACCATCTTATCTACCTGTCCTGCTACCTTCAGGGATCTATGGACATGCATTCCAAGGTCCCTTTATTTGTCTACACCTCTCAGTATCCTCCCATTTATTGTGTACTCCCTTGCCTTGTTTGCCCTCCCCAAATGCATTACCTCACACTTCTCCGGATTGAATTCCATTTGCCACTTCTCTGCCCACCTGACCAGTCCATTGAGATCTGTACTTCACAGTCAGAGCTTTCCTCCTCACTATCAACCACTCGGCCAATTTTTGTATCATCTGCAAACTTCTTGATCAAGCCTCCCACGTTTAAGTCCAAATCATTAATATAAACCACAAAAAGCAAGGGACCTGGTACTGAGCCTTGTGGAACCCCACTGGAAACAGCCTTCCTGTTGCAAAAACACCTGTCAATCATTACCCTTTGCTTCCTGCCACTGAGCCAATTTTGGATCCAACTAGCCACTTTCCCTTGGATCCCATGAGCTTTTACTTTTTTGACCAGTCTGCCATGTGGGAGCTTGTCAAAAGCCTTGCTAAAATCCACGTACACTACATCAAACACAGTGCCCTCGTCGACTCTCCTTGTTACCTCCTCAAAAAATTCAATCAAGTGAGTCAGACACGACCTTCCCTTAACAAATCCATGCTGACCGTCCTTGATTAATCCGTGCCTTTCTAAATGACGGTTCATACTGCCTCTCAAATTTTATTTTATTTTATTTTTTTATGCTGTTCATGCCTCCCACCAGCCTGCTCTCTCCAACTGTCAGAATCCCGCGATGGAATGAATTACTTTCTGTCGCGGTGAAAGCTGTTTTATTTTTCCTTCGCTGACGGAGGACTTGAAATAAACTGAAAGATCTCAGGAACGTGTCAAATTGCTATTAATGCAACACTTTCCAATGACACACTGGAATATCATTCATTTCCCACATGTGGGCTTTTTAGCTGCTGTGCGGTAAGAAGCATTTTCTGTTGATCAGTGAGAGAGAGGCACGCAAGCTTACCGAGTTTTTAAACAACTATTGATGTGGCTATTTTCAAATGGCTGCACAGAGGCCTACTCCACACTCCTCCCCTCCCACTGGGATGCAGTTGCACATGCATCAACAGCCCCCTATGCCTCGATCCATTAACTGCCCCACGAGCCCAGGCAGCGAGTGCTGTTCAACCACAGAGGGCATCGCCAGCAAGCCCCATCCTGTTTTTTTTTTTTTTGCCTCGACATCCACTTGAACTTTCCGACAGGAATAGTCGGATACAAATGGGAGCCAGAAGATGGGATCGGCTAACTCGGCACGGACCGTGAATCGGACTGCTGACCTTCTGGCCTGTAATTAAGAAAGAATGAAATATAGCGCCTTTTGCAACCTCGGGACATCCCAAAGCGCTTTACAGTCAATGAGTACTTGTAATGTCGGAAAGCGCGGCAGCCAATTTGTGCACAGCAAGGTTCCATAAACAGCCATGCGATAAATGACCAGGTGATCTGCTTTAGTGACGTTGGTTGAGAGATAAATATTGCCCAGGACAGTCCATTCACCCATTTGGTCAGCTGTGCACTAGAGTATTTTCAAAAGCTGCTTCAGTGAAAGACTTAATCCACAGCATAGATTTTGTTGGGATCTTTATCAACTTACGCCAGCAACGCATCGTTCCTTTAATGCAGTGGCCTACTTTACTTGCATGTGGCGCCCACACAGAGCTGTGATAGTTGGAATTGATTGAACATTTTTAATTGACACGAAATGAAATTAACGATTTGTTGACTTTTAATTGCGCTAACTGGTACAAGCAGGCTGCAAGTAATCTGCACAAGCTTACTTGTTTACCCCCTCCCATCCTGTTGGAATTCTGTTGCATTTTGTGATTGCTTTTTGTTTTGTCATGTCAGTTTTCTCCTATCCCTGTTATCTCCTGAACCTGCCGACTTCTTGCTGGGGGACAGTTCCAGGTGCTAGGGAGCCTCTTACAACCGCACCCAAGCATCTGTTCTTCACCTGCGAGTCGAAATAGTGAGTGCTAGCAGGCTATTCAACTGCAGGGTGCATGCCAGGTCCCGTCTTCGCCCAGCGCCGGTAGAGTTGCTAGATAGTAATTCAGAACAAGTTAGGAATTGGAAGCTGGGAACTTGCGATCTGTGTGGCTCGGTTACTAGCTAAGCCTGCTCAGATGCCAGAGCATCTCCAGCATTAGCTTACCTTCCCACCCCGACATCTCTGGAAAATGCCAAGAATCGATCATTCCTTGGAACCCCCCCTCTTTTTTCTCATCTACATGCTGTTGCTTGGCGAAGCTTACCTTGACTACACTTCAGAAAGTACTTAATTGGCTATAAAATGCTTTGGGACGTCCTGAGGTCATAAAAGGCACGATATGAATTGGATAGGAAAGAGTGTAACCAAAAAATGGGAGTCCCACAGAGTTGGAAAATGGAGGAGAGGCCTTGGAGTTCTCAGCTTGTGCTTAAAAGCTAGATGGGTAAGCCAAGGTACTGTCCAATTGTAAACAATTTTACAACACCAAGTTATAGTCCAGCAATTTTATTTTAAATTCACAAGCTTTCGGAGATTTTCTCCTTCCTCAGGCAAACTGTCCAGCTGTGCCCCCCTCCCCCGAATAAATGTGGCTCATTCAGCACAGTTTCGGCATGTAACCTTGCAAGATGTGCATGGCACATTTAACTAACAAGTAGTCACATTTGTATGGAAGTTTAATGTATCCTAAAATTTAATTCAACATTCAATTAACAAAATAATTGGCCAGTGGAGCCCTAAAGCCTTGTTTACAATACGGCTGTAAATTTTAAAGCAAATTTGTAAATGTTTTTCCAAGAGGGAAACAGGTAAATTACGCCCAAGCCTCTGCAATCCTCCACTAAAGAAGTTTATATGTTGCTAGTCGAGTGGTCAAGCAGAGACTCTTGAGGGGTGATTACTGCTCTCCCCTGTGATCTTTCCCGTCACTTGGGGCCAGAGGAGGGTCGATAGGAAGGAGGCCCATGGCCGTCTCTGACAAGTTGGGTCCTTGTCATCAGAGTGAGTTTTCCAGTGGGAGTCCTGAATGTCTGTCACTAGTGGCACAGTGAGAGGTGTGTACAAGCCCTCATGGGTTTCCTCCTTGACCTCAACACAATGCGTCAGACAATCCTCCTCCAAGGCCTCTCCTCCATTTTCCAACTCTGTGGGACTCCCCTTTTTTGGTTACACTCTTTCCTATCCAATTGTAGCCAGAGCATCTCCAGCATTAGCTTACCTTCCCACTCCGACATCTCTGGAAAATGCCAAGAATCGATCATTCCTTGGAACCCCCCCCTGTTTTTTTCTCATCTACATGCTGTTGCTTGGCGAAGCTTACCTTGACTACACTTCAGAAAGTACTTAATTGGCTATAAAATGCTTTGGGACGTCCTGAGGTCATGAAAGGCACTATATGAATGCAAGTTCTTTCTTTCTTTAAATTAGTGATATGAATGCAAGTTCTTGTTATGTAGTGCCTCTAATTGTAATAAAAAGTCCCAAGAGCTTCACAGAGACAGAAGGAAAACAGATGCCAAGCTGAGGAAGACATTTGGCGGGATGAGCAAAAGCTTCGTCAAAGAGGGTCTGAAGGCCCAGCTGAGACTGAAAATATCTTTCTAGGAAATTGTGGTCATGTCCGCCTCTGTTGGGATATCGTGCATCGCAGTGCATCAGCACAACTGCGGGGCAAGATTGCCTGGTTCAGGTCTGCTTTGAATTTCAAACCATCAGTGGAGGATGCCTGACTAATTAGAGTGAAGTGAGAACTGAGCAGAAATCTGGAAGTGAAACCAAAGCTGCTGGGAAGGGTCTGGGCTTGATCAAGGCCAGACCAAAGGCCTGCTCGGTTTGGGAGTCTTTTGTCGAAACAGCTGCAATGTTTATTATGCAAGGAATCCAGATCTGGACAGCTCACCCCACCTGCACCCCACCCCCCCCCCACCTCACCACCATCCCAAAATAAAAGTAAGATTCTAGAAGGGTGAGATCAAATGGGCTTGAAGGGTTATGTTCATCCAAACCTCTTTTGTGATCCCCCTCTTGACCTTTTCTTAGATAATGTGCATGAATATATTCCTGACCCTTTATGTGCTTTGCCTGTCTTTGCTTACCTGTCTGCCTGCCTCTGACTTCATAGAAGTCATCTGTTATCATCTGGATTGTATTCTGCATCGATGTTAAGCATCTCTAAACAGAATGTAGACTCTGCTCCAGTGGAGAGATGGGAGAAGTTGGGATTGTTCTCCATAGAGCAGAGGAGGTTAGGAGAAGATTTAATAGAGGTCATCAAAATTATGATGGGGTTTTGATGGAGTAGATAGGGAGAAACTGTTTCCACTGGCAGGAGGGTTGGTCACCAGAGGACACAGATTTAAGATAATTGGCAAAAGAACCAGAGGGGAGATGAGGAGAATTTTTTTTCGCAGCAAGTTGTTACGATCTGGAACGCACTGCCTGAGAGGGCGGTGGAAGCAGATTCAGTAGTAATTTTCAAAAGATAATTGGATATATACTTGAAAAGGAAAACATTGAAGGGATATGGGGAAAGTGCAGGCGAGTTGGATGAAGTGGATAGATCTTTCAAAAAGCTGGCACAGGCACGATGGGCAGAATGGCCTCCTTCTGACCTGTAAGATTCCATACAAATCAAGGTTTCAAAAATCGAGTCCCAGGGACAAGTTACTTATTATTAACTCCCCTGTTGGCCTGGGAGGTAAAGGCTGTTTGTGATACAATACTAAGTCATACACATCTCGATGGTTGCAGTTTGGAATCCTGATCTGTACTGAGTTAGCTGATCTCAGCCATGTCTGCAGTTAGGAGACTGTAGGTGGTTTCAGTCAGGGTTACTGATTTCGCACTAGGGACCCCTGTTGCAATGTGTATGAGGAGAGGATACGGCTTGACTGCGATGCCTTCTACAGTGGACTAGCCTGCCGACACTCACTTTCGGGGCTCATCACTGATGAGTTTACTCCCTCAGGTTAAAATTCAAGTGCTTTGAAATTGGGGCCGAATTCTTAGTGTAATTCTTGCTTTGATGTAGTCAGTTGCAATTCTAAAGGAGTCCCAAATAAATGAATCACGCTGCAATTAAAACAGGTAAAGGACTTTCCTACAAAGGGGTTAAGTGCTAATATGCTAACATTGGGTGAGCTGAGTGTCAAAGCTAAGGTGCTTCTCTCTTTCATCAAACAAAAAGTTGAATTTAAACACATTTATTGAAAGTCCTACCCAACAAGATGGCGAGAGACCTGTGGTGAGAATGTGGAACTTGCTACCACATGGAGTAGTTGAGGCGAATAGCATAGATGCATTTAAGTGGAAGTTAGATAAGTATGTGAGGGAGAAAGGAATAGAAGGATATGTTGATGGGGTTAGATGAAGAGGGGTGGGAGGAGGCTCGAGTGGAGCATAAACACCGGCATAGACCAGTTGGGCTGAATGGCCTGTTTCTGTGCTGTGAATTCTATGTAACCTCAGCAGCCTTGTTAGCAATCATAATATATGCTGCTTGTGCAAATTGTGAGTGCAAGGGAGGAAAGGGGTGAGCTAATTCCAGTGTGAAGCCTTTCAGATGTGGGTCTGCTTTCCAGCTTTCAGAATCACCCGACACTTGCCCTCATGAAACATCAGTAACCGAATGTGCCTTTCTGTTCCTGCGCATTGCAAAGTGGAATGAGACAAATGCACCAATGCACTGAACATTTCATCATGTGCCTTATTCTCTGACTAAGCTAATATAGCCTAACCTTGTTACATTCTTCATTTTGCTGTAGAAATTCCTCGACTGGCTAATTTCCCCTCGGTGCAGATGGATTTGACTGTCTTTCATAATTGTTAATAGAGCTGCTGTCCTTGTAATCACTACCATGCCTATGAAATTTTATTACATTGATGTTTAAAAATATGAGCGTTGCAAACCCCGCATTGATTGATGGATTATCCTTGCTCACTCACACTATAATCAGGCTTGTTGTACTTGTGCAGGCACTCAACACCACACCAATTGCATACCATAAAATCCAGGCAAAAGTCGCACTCCAATTCCCTTCTTTTTGGCCGTACAAACAATCGGGGGAGGGAAGGATGGAACAAGAGGAAAAATATTGATGACATAAACCACAGTTAGAATGAAAGAAACAGAAAGAACTGATCAATACAGAAGGAAAATCTATATTTAGCACACGTAGTACCTCTTTGGGATAAGATGTTAAACCGAAGCCCCGTCTGCCCTCTCAGATGGATGTAAAAGATCCCATGCGCTATTTCGAAGAAGAGCAGGGAAGTTCTCCCCGGTGTCCAACTTCACTAAAAACAGATGATTATCTAGGCATTGCTGTTTGTGGGATCTTGCTGTGTGCAAATTGGCTGCCGCATTTCATACGTTACAACAGTGACTACACTATAAAAAAGTATTTCATTGGCTGTAAAGCGCTTTGGAGCGTCCCGAGATCATGAAAGGCACTATATATTTATTTTATTGCTAGGGGGATAGAATATAAAAACAGGGAGGTATTGCTGCAGTTATATAAGGTATTGGTGAGACCGCACCTGGAATACTGCATACAGTTTTGGTGTCCATACTTAAGAAAAGACATACTTGCTCTCGAGGCAGTACAAAGAAGGTTCACTCGGTTAATCCCGGGGATGAGGGGGCGGACATATGAGGAGAGGTTGAGTAGATTGGGACTCTACTCATTGGAGTTCAGAAGAATGAGAGGCGATCTTATTGAAACATATAAGATTGTGAAGGGGCTTGATCAGGTGGATGCGGTAAGGATGTTCCCAAGGATGGGAGAAACTAGAACTAGGGAGCATAATCTTAGAATAAGGGGTTGCTCTTTCAAAACTGAGATGAGGAGAAACTTCTTCACTCAGAGGGTGGTAGGTCTGTGGAATTTGCTGCCCCAGGAAGCTGTGGAAGCTACATCATTAAATAAATTTAAAACAGAAATCGACAGTTTCCTAGAAGTAAAGGGAATTAGAGGTTACGGGGAGCGGGCAGGAAATTGGACATGAATTTAGATTTGAGGTTAGGATCAGATCAGCCATGATCTTATTGAATGGCGGAGCAGGCTCGAGGGGCCGATTGGCCTACTCCTGCTCCTATTTCTTATGTTCTTATAAATGCAAGTTCCTTTTTATCAAAAGGCTTTGCCTGCAGTGCATTATTTTTTGGATTGCAGTGACTGTTGTTAATGTAGACTGTCCCTGCCTCAGCCCACCTACTGCTGAAACCCTCATCCATGCCATTGTTACCTCCAGACTCGACTATTCCCATGCTCCCTTGGCCGGCCTCCTATTCTCCATCCTCTGCAAACATCAGCTCATCCAAAACACTGCTCCCCGTATCCTATCCCTCATTAAGTCTTGCTTGCCCATGATCCCTGTCCTCGCTGATCTACGTTGGCTCCTAGCCCTCCAGCAATAATTTAAAATTCTCAGCCATGTGTTTACATCCTACCACAACCATCCCCCTCCCTACCTCTAACCTTCTCTAGTGCTGCAAACCCTCAACTGCCCCCCGCACTTCAAACTCTCTGTTCCTCTGACTTCACCCTCTTGTGCACCCTCTATCCCTTTGCCCCACTATTGGCAGTCGTACAGGCACGCAGGCCTCATGTTCTGGAATTTACTCCCTCATACCGCCACCCCCCCAGCCTCTACACTTTCCTCCTTTAAGGCCCACCTCAAAACCCACCGCTTTAACCATGCTTTTGGTCACCTTTCCTAATATCTCCTTGAATCAACATCCATTTTCTTCCCCCTTACTCCTCTGTACAGCACCTTGGGACACAACAGTGTATAAATTCAAGTTGTCGTTGACGGCAAGCATGGCAGCCATTTTGCACCAGCAACACCATGCAGTGAGATGAATCGCCATTTATTTTGCTTTTTTGTTGATTTTGTTGAACGAGGGAGGAATGTTGGCCAGGATATCAATAGAACACTTTGAACAGTGCCCGTGTAGGGTCTTTTAGCAACCGCCTGAGTACACAGCTAGGACTTCAGTTTGAAGTTTCATGCAGCGCTCCCCCGGTACTGCAGTGGGGTGTCAGTGTACATGATGTGTTCCAGCCATGAAGTGGGACTTGAACCCACAACCTTCTGATCCAGAGGCAAGTGCTACCAATTGAGCCAAGCTGTCACAAAACTTAAGCTAGTTTTTGTTTTTACAGATTGTGAGACAGCGATAGCTGTCCCCTGATAGTGTATGATTGTGGGACCTTTATTTGCCTGGTCTTTGTTATAAATGCCCTGGCTTGTCGGGTTTTTTTCTCTCGCTCTCCTTAGCCAGGGGTTCTGAGGTCTACTCTAATATTTACCCACACCCCATGCCCTTGTTTGATAGACAGACAGGATTTCAAAGCTCGGGAACCTCCCAGTCTGTAAGACTCAGCAGCACAGTATGCAGACAGGGTTCATTTAAGTGTGAAGGTTGTTTGAGATTGCGACTCAAGGAGCATTAATTAGTATGACTGAGGGGAGACCACTCACTGTTGAGAATGGGTGCGGTATGATTTTATACATTCGATCATCTTCCATACATGGAAAGATTGACCATCAGCAGCTTTTTATATATCGTACCTGACCGTTATGTCAATGAAAAATAGAAAGAGGCCAGCTCCTGAATCATCGAGCCGCAGAGTCACAGCGAGAAATAGGCCATTCGGTTCATCAGGTCTGTGCTCGTGTTTTTCTCCACAGGAGCCGCCTCATCTAATCTCAATCCCCTGCCCACTGCCTATACCTTCTAACATTCCTGTTTTTCAAGTTGCCATCTATTTTAAACGTGTTTATGGACTCTACATTCTAACCACCCTTTGTGCAATGAGATATTTTTTCTCACCTCCCCTTTATTTCCTTTTGTGATCATAAATTTGTGTGCCCCATTACCATCAAGCGGAAAGGATCTATCACTGTTTACCTTATCCTAACCCTTTGTGATTTTGAAGAATTCTCTCCGATCATCCCATAACCTTCTCCGGGTGGAGAAAAAGTCCGAACTTCTCGAGTCTTTCTTCATAACCACGACTGCTCGTCTCTGGTAACACACTTGGAATACTGTGTACAGTTCTGGTCACCCTATTATAGATAGGATATTATTAAACTAGAAAGAGTGCAGAAAAGATTTACTAGGATGCTACCGGGACTAGATGGTTTGACTTATAGGGAGAGGTTGGATAGACTGAGACTTTTTTCCCTGGAGAGTAGGAGGTTTAGGGGTGATCTTATAGAAGTCTATAAAATAACGAGGGGCATAGATAGGGTAGATAGTCAAAATCTTTTCCCAAAGGTAGGGGAGTCTATAACGAGGGGGCATAGATTTAAGGTGAGAGGGGAGAGATACAAAAGGGTCCAGAGGGGCAATTTTTTCACTCAAAGGGTGGTGAGTGTCTGGAACGAGCTGCCAGAGGCAGTAGTAGAGGCGGGTACAATTTTGTCTTTTAAAAAGCATTTGGACAGTTACATGGGTAAGATGGGTATAGAGGGATATGGGCCAAGTGCAGGCAACTGGGACTAGCTTAGTGGTATAAACTGGGCGACATGGACATGTTGGGCCGAAGGGCCTGTTTCCATGTTGTAACTTCTATGATTCTATGATTCTATCCAAGTGCACCTGGTGAACTGCTTTTATATCCTTACTATAATGGGATGCCCAAAACTGTACACAACACTCCAACTGCAGCCTAACCATAGCTTTCTACGAGCTGCCTCCTTGCTTTTGTATTCTGTGCCTCTAGTTACGAAGCCAAGGACTCTGGTTGTTGTTTTTATGACTTTATATACTTGCTCTGCTACCTTTTTAATGACCTGTTTATTGGCACATCAAGCTCCCTCGATGCCACTTTAAATCTTACCCTTTCCCTAATTCTTATTTCCAAAATCTATTCTACAGCATCAAACTGCACTCTGCCACCTATCTATCCGTCCAGATTGCCTACCCATGACCTGCTGCAGCCTTTCACAAACCCCAATATGGTGTCATGAGAAAATCTTAATGTTGTTTCTGCAGTGAGAAGGAAAATCAGGCGGGGTGTATAACGGGCGGCCAATCTGATATCCCCCGTTTTACACTATCGCCAAATGTTAAACTTACCCCCTTGATCGTACGTATGGATGTATATCGTAAATAAGTAACAGAAAGTTTCTTAGAATGGGAAGATGTGGTGAACTGAGTTCCCACACAGGCTCCAGTGGACCATCACTCACCACATCTTTCGAGACCAAGAACCTTTCGGTTACTCCACCCTTAGTTTCCTGCCCTCAAGCCGTTTCTCTGCACGTGTGCTCACATTCCCCTTAACTCCACGTGTCGCTATCTTTGCCATAAATGCCTTATGCGGAACCTTACCAAAAGCTTTTTTGAAGATCCGTGCAAAGCACATTCACTGCAATTCTCTTTATCTATCCCCCCTGTTAGATCTTCAAAGAATTCTACACAGTTCCTTGAGCATAACTTTGGGTTTTAAAATCCTTGCTGACTGGTCCAGCTGACCTCCATGTGCTAAATCTATTCCCCCCCCCCTTCTCTCCTGAAGGTGCTTGGTTACAGACGAGGCAGGGGCCCCCACCCCAATATCTCCGCCAAGTGGCAATTCTTCATGTGTGAGCCTACGCGATGAGTGTTGGCAGCCAGCACACACAATCGCGCACTTTCCAGGTGGGCGGAATAGGCTGGAGGGGCTGAATGGCCTACTCCTGTTCCTATGTCACTCGACAATATTCGGGAGCATGAAGGCTGGCTGTTTTGTTTATATTTTTTCCCCTTCCCTATCCTAGGGACATTGAGATCAACTGTAGCAACCCCGCCTTGGCTCGGATGAGCTGGAACCTGAAATAAGAATTGGTATTGCTGGTTTATCTTTTGTTGATGTTTTCTTGTTATATATAATTGACCTGGACTTGGGTATAGGGAACACAATTTCGAAGTTTGCAGATGATACAAAACTTGGCAACGTAGTAAACAGTGAGGAGGATAGTAGCAGACTTCAGGAGGACATAGACAGACTGGTGAAATGGGCAGACACATGGCAGATGAAATTTAAGTGTGAAGTGATGCACTTTGAGAGGAACAACATGGAGAAACAGTATAATCTAAATGGTATTATTTTGAGGAGGGTGCAAGAGCAGAAGGACCTGGGGGTGCATCTTCACAAATCTTTGACGGTGGCAGGGCAAGTTGATAAGGCTGTTAAGAAAGCGTATGGGATATTTGGCTTTGTAAATAGGGGCAGTGAATACAAAAACAAGGAAGTCATGCTCAACCTTTACAAATCACTGGGTGGGCCTCAGCTGGAGTATTGTGTACAATTCTGGGCACCACACTTTCGGAAGGATGGTCAAGGCCTTGGAGAGGGTGCAAAAGAGATTTACTAGAATGATACCAGGGATGAGGAACTTCAGTTATGTGTGGAGATCGGAGAAGTTGGGATTGTTCTCCTTCGAGCAGAGAGGGTTAATGGGAGATCTAATAGAGATGTTCAAAATAATGAGGCGTTTTGATCGAGCAAATAGGTAGAAACTGTTTGCTCTGGCAAGTGGGTCGGTAACCAGAGGTCATAGATTTAAAATGATTGGCAAAAGAACCAGAGGGGAAATTTTTTCACGCAGTGGGTTGTTAAAGGTGGTGGAAGCAGATTCCATAGGAACTTTCAAAAGGCAATTGGACATGTACTTGAAGAAGACTAATTTGCAGGGTTTTGAGGAAAAAAACTGTGGGGTGGGACTAAATTGGACAGCTCTTTCAAAGATGGGCCGAATGGCCGTCTTTTGTGCTGTAAGATTCGATGATTTTACATTACCGACTTTACGCGTGCAAAATCTCACCAAAAAAAAATCCACGTTGTGTTTTCCAGGCTTCAGCCGAGCTGCCTTGCCCTTTGGGCTGGTGAGGAGGGAGCTGTCTTGCGAAGGTTACCCCATTGACCTCCGCTGTCCAGGAAGTGATGTCATCATGATCGAGAGCGCCAACTACGGTCGGACAGATGACAAGATCTGCGACGCCGACCCGTTCCAGATGGAAAATGTGCAATGCTACCTCCCGGATGCCTTCAAAATCATGACACAGAGGTACGGTGTGAATACTTAGCCTGATATTCAAATCTGCTGATTAACTGTTCCAGGTGTTAGCCGTGTGACTCAGTTGGTATCACTCATCCCTGAATCAGAAGGTTGTGGGTTCAAGCCCCACTCCAGAGACTTGAGCACACAATCTAGGCTGAAACTTCCAGTGCAGCACTGAGGGAACGCTGCACTGTCATGGGTGACGTCTTTTGGATGAGACGATAAACCGAGGATTCCGTCTGCCCCCTCGGGTGGATGTAAAAGATCCCATGACATTATTTCGAAGAAGGGCAGGGGAGTTCTTCCCGGTGTACTGACAAATATTTATCCCTCAACAAACATTGCTAAAACTGATTATCTGGTCATTATCACATTGCTCTTTGTGGGATCTTGCTGTGCGCAAATTGGCTGATGCATTTCCTGCATTACAACAGTGACTACACTTCAAAAAACTACTTAGTTGGCTGTAAACTGCTTTGGGATGTCCTGAGATCGTGAAAGGGGCAATATAAATTCAAATGCCTTCTTTCTTTGCATCTTTGTATCTTCAATAGGATTGTGAGTTTGATGAAGTAAATTAGCTATTGATTTTTACGAAATGAAGTCGGACTGTATTTTCGAGGCGGGCAGCAGTGTAAAAAGGGAACGTTTGGCCAATTGGAGCTGTTTAATTATTTCGGATTTTTCTCTCTGGCTGCGCTTCCAAAGATGATAATTCTTTCCTTGATTTCCCAACATATCGAGTGTTTGAAAATGCAAATGGCTGTGGTGGGTGTTCTTTTTTTCTTTCTCTCTCTCTTTCTATTAAAAAGAAAGACTTCTGCTGAAGGCACTGCTGGGATACAGGGTACAATAAACAGCTCTCTGTCTAGCACCCTCACACGTACTTCATGTGCAACTCTTGACCAGGAGCGCCAGCAAGCTATTCGACCAAGGAGGGCTTCGCGGCCTGTCATCACCCGACACCCACAGGCGCGATCTATCCAGCAGGAGTTGATTGCGTGACAATCAGGAGCAGGAACGCTAACTGACTTGCTGTGTTTTTTTCTTAATTCCACCCCCCTCGTCCCCAGCCCAGAGGCACTGAAGTCAGCTCTAGTACTGACATCTAGTGCCTCAGTGCAGACCAAAAATTGAACCTGGGACTTTCCAGGCCTGTGTGGCTTAGTTAACGGCTCCCTTAGCCAGCTGAGGCAGTGGAGAGCGGGAAGAGGAACATGTTTTGCATCTACTTTTTAGGCCCTTTTATTGGTGGGTTGGGGTGGGGTGGGGGAGATGATTCTTGGTTGCTGTGACCTTCCCACGTGAAAAGATTTGCCTTTTTGGCTTCCCCTTTGAATCCCAGCAGAAGTTGAGCTTCAAGCTTTTATTTTTTTAAAAAAACCACAATCATTAAGGGGGTAATTCTGCAGGATTTAGCTGTAGAAAGTGCACGTTAATGGACACAGGCAATTAACAGAAAGCGGACTAATTCAATAAAACAAACATTAACGTTAAATGTGTTGTAGCCGCTTGTGTAATCTAAACGAGATGTCGCTACACTCCTGGGAAATTTAAAGCAATTTGATTTGAAAAATGTGACAGATCTGAGTGATTTTCACTTCAGGCCTGTAATTTGAATAGAAAGATTATTTTTTTTTTAAAAAACCGACCAAAAACTCTCTCTGATTCAAATTTATATGCCACTAACATGTGCGAACACGGTACTGAGTTTATGGAGTCCGATGGAGTTTTACCAGCTCTCTCCTGCAATACATCACTGTCTGTCAAACAACTGGAATCTGTTTCATCTTTTTGGGTTTTGGCGCAAAGCGCTTTTTATTGCAGTTAAACATTAAGGAATTAATTTACAGTATGTGTCTGAATGCAGCCCGGCGCCAGTCTCCCACGCCTGCCACATTCAATCCCATTTTAAAGTACAAAGCCACGCGTAGTAGTACTTGACGTTTGTTTTAACTCTGTTCCCCTTCTCCAGTTGTTTCTCCCCCTCATCCCCTTGCAGGTGTGCTCTGCCGCTTCACCCAAATGGCCGCGTCTGAGCGGGGGCACTGGGGCCCAAGAGCGTGGCCCCAGGACCATGTGCACAATCAGGTTGGCTGCCTCAGGCCTGAGGCCTACTGCAAACCCAGTGCGATCAGCGCAGGGCAGTGGGTTCAGGCAGCACCTCGTGCACCGGAAGCCTGCGCGCCAGGCTCATTAAGCCCCGAGTTTTTATTTGTCAGGCCGGAGCCCCATAACGCGGCTGGAGCATTTGAGCATCTCTCCAGTCACTCAGTGCCGGTTTGCCACTAGGTGTTGAATGGAGGCCCCACCCCCCATCTAATCAGGCACCGTCCTTCATCACTTAGCCCCCATATGCTTGGTTTTCATGGGCAAATCATTCAAATGGTTTCTGGTGCTCCAACTCATATTTAAGCAAAGCCCCCCCCCCCACCCCATCTCTGGTGCTAGGAAGGCTGTCGGCCCCATGTAAAGGCTCAACATTCTAGCCCCCACCCCCCCCCACCACCACCGACTCAGGTGCTGCTCCGAGTGTCTCATTCGACAAGCCTGGGGAGGTCGGTTCAGCAGACTGCGGGCATATGCCTGTGTGCCAGGACTGCGTTGCCGCCTCATCGAGCGTAATCTGTGACTGCGCGTGACGGCATTGACACGAATGATCCTGTCCCGGTGCGAGATGCACACCTATACTTTCCACCGGTTTAGAGCTGGAATCTTGGGCGATTTCATTTTAATTCCCCCTCCCTAGGCCTTGGGGCACTGAGGTTAATAGAGTCATAGAGTTATACAGCACGGATAGAGGCCCTTCGGCCCATCGTGTCCGCGCCGGCCATCAGCCCTGTCTACTCGGGTTGCATCTCAAGGCTGATCAGCGCAGACCAGGAATTGAATCTTGAACCTTCCAGTGCGTCTGGCTAGGTTGCATGTCCATACCAACCAAGTTAACAGGGGAGTTTAATGGATGTATTCTGAATGCACGTGCAACAAGATGGATATTGGATATCGAACAATATGTTTATGATTAGCGGTTAAGCTTTTGAGGCCAGTGCTAAGCTGAAACATATTTTAAGATCAAGATGAGAGTAATAGTTTTTTTTAATAACCGGTTGTGGGAATTTTTAGAAAGCCTATTGGAGCGGCTTTCAAATTTTGCTGTGTGGGGACACCCTGCAAATATTGACACACTATAGAAGACTCCCTGAAAATGTTAACAGATTCACATGGACACACTCCCGGGGACCCCCTACAAATATTGACACACTCCCAGGGACCCCCTGCAAATATTGGCCTGCTCCCGGGGACCCCCTACGAATATTGGCACACTCCCAGGGACCCCCTACAAATATTGACCTGCTCCCGGGACCCCCTACAAATAGTGGCACACTCCCAGGGATCCCCTACAAATATTGACACGCTCCAGGGCACACCCTACAAATATTGACCCGCTCCCGGGGACCCCCTACAAATATTGACCTGCTCCCGGGGACCCCCTCCAAATATTGACCCGCTCCCAGGGACCCCCTACAAATATTGACCCACTCCTGGGACCTCCTACGAGTATTGACGCACTCCCGGGGACCCCCTCCAAATATTGACCCGCTCCCGGGGACCCCCTATGAATATTGACCCGTTCCCGGGGACCCCCTACAAATATTGACCCACTCCTGGGACCTCTTACGAGTATTGAAGCACTCCTGTGGACCCCCTACAAGTATTGACACATTCCCTGGGACCTCCTACAAGTATTATAGTCAGAAGGTCATGGGTTCAAGTCCCACTCCAGTGACTTGAGCACATAATCTCGGCTGACACTTTGGTGCAGTACTGAGGGAGTGCTGCACTGTTGGAGGTGCCGCCTTTCAGATGAGACGTTAAACCGAGGCCCCGTCTGCCCTCTCAGGTGGACGTAAAAGGTCCTGTAGCATTATTTTTGAAGAAGAGCGGGGGAGTTCTCCCTGGTGTCCTGGCCAATATTTATCCCTCAACCAACATCACTAAAACAGATTATCTGGTCATTATCACATTCCTGTTTTGTGGGAGCTTGCTGTGCGCAAATTGGCTGCCACGTTTCCTACATTACAACAGTGACTGCACTTCAAAAGTACTTCACTGCCTGTAAAACGCTTTGGGATGTCCTGAGGATGTGAAAGGCGCTATACAAATGCAAGTCTCTCTTCCCTACAAATAATGACACACTCCCAGCGACCCTCTACAAGTATCGACATATTCCCTGGGATCTCCTGTCAATGTTGACATGCCCCTTCACCCCATGTGCGCACACGGTGGCGATCCTGGCTGATTTCTCTCACCGTCACCAAGACCAATTGCAGAACCCACACTGTGATCAGCACGGATCTCAGGATAGCACCTGGGGCCTTTCTGATCTGTGTGGTTCAGGGGTTCACTAAGCCTAAACCCACTAAAGCATTGAAACGTGCCCACTTCTTCCAATAAGGCTTCTTGGGCTCCCACCTACAATGCATATTCAGTGCTCAAACAGTTCCAGCCTGCAGAAGATTCTTTTCAAAAGCACAAAAGCAAACAGTTTTGAAACGATTATAAATCATATCACGATGTGTAATCTGGATCTCTGACCCCATGCAGTGTGACCTCAGTCATTTCATGCAAATATTAGTTTGAATAATAAATTCTATCGAGCACCATACTTAATAAACACAGCAGATTGCCAAGCAAGTGCAAGCTGCAGACAGCATAACCCAAACTCACGAATGCTACTGTTCATGCTCATCATCTTTTATCCTTTCCAAAAAGGATAAAATACGAACAATGATTGTAAATTTAAAAAAAAAGGGGGCTTCTTCAACCCAAATTTCATATGATTTACAGATCGGGGAGTGAGAGAGGTTGCATGTTCTGTTGTAATACAGAAGTTAGTTCATTACAGCATGTCTTTTTTTGGGACAAGTCAATCTAAGTGACTCTGCCTTTCCACCAGATCATTTGATCAAGTCATTGAGTTGCACACACTAGTTATTTTTCTTCGTGAGATCGCAGTGCAGAAATACTATGAAACAGTAGAGAGATCAAAGAATGGAATGTTTACCAGTTTGTGAATGAGATTTTCACCAATGCGAGTGAAATTTTCACCCAACTTGTGTATGCCAAGTACAAAAAAGGATCGAGATCAAGCTGGTTCCCAAATGTTGCTCCTTAATTGACGATGGCCTCACTTGAGCAATATCGTACGGCACGATTGTCATGTAAACCTTCAATGTTGTAGAAGTTGCGTACGCCAATGCTGTGACTCAAACTCTGCCAACAGGCACTTACCCCAGAGAGTCAGGCACGGCACAGAACGCAGCATGGCTTCTGTTAATTCAGCGGGGGTCAAGGTTAATGCTTCCAGTTTGTCGCAAAAAAAAAGGCAGATGAAACATCTGTCCAGCGCTGAAGGTTATAATGGAGCTGCCAGCAGTGTGCGCAGAACAGCCAGCTGCGAGGACACATCTGGAAAGGATGGGCTGGATTGTTAACCTATTACATCACAAATTATACAAGTATGAGTGAAATATAGGGGTACTGGCATAAAAACGACAGAAGGTGAAAGCAGTGTGATTTTTTTCAGTCGACAGATTTGTTTTGAGGAACAAATATTCCAGAGGAATTAAGCTTGTTAAAGTTTTGTACCGACGCTTTGATGCATGTTCACTTAATGGTTTTAGATGGTTAGACATTATTCCCAGGCTTTATTGTTGCAGCCAGTCCCTCCCAGACCGTTATCACAAAATGATGGTTCAGTGAATGTAATTAGTCGGTGTATAGCTCTCTGGTCCAAGGACGAAAATCAACCAAAAAAAATTCTTGGAACAATTTAACCAATCGATGTTACTGGGAAGAAATCGTTCAACCTAACAATTTTAATAATGTAACAAGAATAGCCCTTAGCTGGATGATGATGGTCTGCAAGGGGCTGCTGGATCAAAAGGGAAGACTCGTGTAGGAAGACCCTTGGGTTTTTAGTTTCCACTTGTGCATGGCCAGACACTGTTGCTATCGATGCCTTGGCATTGGGCACTTTGGCTCTTAGCTTATTGATGCTTAAAACGTCTGCGTGAAATTGTTCAATCCACTACTTTTCACCGAGGCGCTAACTGGTTTACCTTAAATGGGTTTAGCCCCGCTATTAAAATAGCGGACAAGGAAATTTCATAACAGTGCATTAAGCATACGTCCACTAGTACTCTGAAAGCTCAATCTCAATGCATATTGTCCTAGGACCTCAATCCTGCAGAATTCCTGCCGTGCCTCAGTCTTTTCCTCCTTCCTCCAGTCCACAGACTTTTAAACCCTAAAGTCACTTCATCACTACACTCTGTTTTACTCATCTCTTGTAACACATTCTTTTTAATGATTTATAACCTTTCCCTACATTACAACAATGACTACACTTCAAAAGTACTTAATTGGTTGTAAAACTCTTTGGGATGTCCTGAGATCATGAAAGGCACAATATAAATGCAAGTAAGTCTGCCTGACTGTCTTTATTTCTCTCCTTTTCTTTTTCTCTTTTCTTCTTTCTCTTTCTCCTCTTCTCTTTCTCTTCTCTTTTTTTTCTCCTTCTCTTTCTCTTTTCCTTTCTCTTTCTCTTCTTTTCTTTTTCAGCCTTGGTGGTGTCCTGCACTATGGGCTGTGGCCCTCCACCTCAGCTTCTCATTGATGAGAGAAGAATAAATTAGCATCGTTGACGTTGCTAATTCTGAACATATTCGCCGGTCACTCAGCGTTGCACCTGGACTCACACATTACGACACAGTTCTCTGCGTGTTAATTGCACCTATTTTGAGCAGCGCGCCAGCACTGATCTTTCCCATTCCATCTGAACGATGCCCACTACCCCTAATTTAAGCCCATCATGTGTTGTGCCGGCAATCTTCCCAGATTCACTAAGACTGGCATGCCCAGAAAACCTATCAACGGGTCTTCATCCTGAGCACTGCCCGTGGAGAATCCAGTTGGCGGTTGGAAAGTAACCGGTTTGCCAAATCCAGGCACGTTCACTTTGGTGTTGCCGACAGCCGCAAGCCCCACCCAGCGGGCAGACTGGCACGGTGCCAGCTCAACAGAAAGGCGCTTTGTAATTGGACGGGTCTCAGTACCGTAAAATCCTGCTGTAAAAAGCAGGAATTAGTGTGAGTGTTAACACAATCAGCACGTGAGTGGAGTGGGCTTACATTCAGCAGCGTTGTACTGCCAGCAGAGAGCTCTGAGCTACACCTACGCAGAGTAGCTACACTTGTAAAAACTCTGTGATTAGCACTGCTCCACAACTAATCATTGATCATTTTGCTAAAATATCCTTTTGAATTGCATCTGCTTTAAGTGCGCTTCGCACCATTGGCTTTGAATTGCACTTGAATCAGCAAAAGATAAAAGACAGACACATAAATAGAAATCGAGGTTGATGGCTCAAATCTCAATATAATTTTGTGCAGATTTATTTTGTTTCCCTACACTTGAGATTTCTCCCTCTTTGCACCCTGAAACCACTGTCTCTTTTTCGGGTATGGGTCCATAGACGTCAAATAGAAAATGAAGACTTGTGTTTATATAGCAGCTTTCATGACTTTTGGACATGCCATAGTGCTTTACAACCAATGAAGTGTAGTCACTGTTGTATTGTAGGAAACACGGCAGCTAATTTGTGCACAGCAAGCTCCCACAAACAGTAATGTGAGAATGGCCAGATAATCTATTTATAGGTGTCGGTTGAGGGAAAAATATTGGCCAGGATCCCGGGGAGAATTCCCCTGCTCTTCTTTGAAATAGTGCCGTGGGATCTTTTATACATCCGCCCGAGCGGGTAGACGGGGCATCGTTTTAATGTCTCATCCGAAAGACGGCACCTTCAACAATACAGCACTCCCTCAGTACTGAACTGAAGTGTCAGCCTAGATTGTGAGCTCAAGTCTCTGGAATGTCAACCTACTCAAACTGATATCAACCGTTGACACTTATTGAAGAAAGGAGCATCCATAAATGCTCATGCTGTATCACTGCAGGACTTTCCTGTTCAGAAGGCCCACTGAACTTTTGGGGAAGCTTCCAGTGAAGGAGTTAACGAAAAATGTGCAGAGTTGATCGGCAAATCTAAACTTTTCCGAGATGCCTAAAACTATTTACACTTCAAAGCCACGACGCTCTAGTGAGCTGGACTGGAAATCATTGGGAAAGTTGAGTACTTTCGGGTTTCATTTTAATGGAAAATAGTTTGTATGCTGATGAAACCTGCTGCCTGTTCTCATACTGATGCATCAGGTAATGGTGGGCTATTTACAAACAAAGTAGAACATTCTTTTCTGTTTTGATGTTGTTAAATGAGGTGAACACTTTCTATGTTCTGTTGATAAGGTAGCTCAGGGGGAAAGATGTTTGGATTAAAGGGTGGAATTATTAGCATGTGTTTTACATTTGTTTTCCGCTCTGATGAGGTTACAGCTAATTCTCAGTCAAAAGTTTGGTTGGTTGGAAATTTTAAATTGGCTTCTCGTGCCCATTTTTGCCTCAGTTCCTGTAGCTGCAGGCCATTGGGGAACAGACACGGAGCTGTGACTGAAGAAGTAACTAGACTTAACCCTTTGAGAGCTCAAGTTGTGATGTGTGCTTGACGAATGTAAATAGGTTTATGTTTCCTCATTTTGACAGTTCTCTGGATCTTCCAGCACAGAAGGAGGCCATTCGGCCTGCTGTGCCTGTGCCGGCTCTTTGAAAGAGCTATCCAATTAGTCCCGCTCCCCTGCTCTTTCCCCCTAGCCCTGCAAACTTTTCCTTTTTCCAGTATTTATCCAATTCCTTTTTGAGGTTACTATTGAATTTGCTTCCACCACCCTTTCAGGCAGTGCATTCCAGATCCTAACAACATCACAACAAGTTGCCCGATGAAGCTGACAACCATGGTGTCTCCAGACCTTATTTAGACTGGTAATTGTTTCAGTTTGGATTCCGGGAGATTGGCACAAGTGTGCTAGCTCTCGGTGATTGTGTTATTAAATCTGTCTCTCATATCCTGAAGGCAGCCCTGTAGACCTAGCTTTTCATCTGACTACAAGTCTGCACTCTGGTAGCGGAACTGGATTCAGCAATGTGAGCACTGGGAGCTG
The DNA here is from genome assembly GCF_035084215.1 of Heptranchias perlo. Lineage (NCBI taxonomy): Eukaryota > Metazoa > Chordata > Chondrichthyes > Hexanchiformes > Hexanchidae > Heptranchias > Heptranchias perlo. Next base: position 10,075,216 of record NC_090333.1, on the reverse strand, counting down.
GCACACGGACACCAATGTGAAGGCCACTTACGAAGTGGAATCAGAGAAATAAGACTTATCTCAACATGGCTCGTATTTATAGAATGCCTTTCATGCTGAAAATCATTCCAAAGCCTTTCAGAGAGACATAAGGGGAAAAAAATGGACGCAGATTGATGACCAAAAGTTTAGTTAAAGAGCCGGGCTTTAAGGAGGGTCTTAAAGAGGAGAGGGAGGTGGAGAGGGAGAGAATTATAGGGGAAGAGACCTGGGCAGGTGATAGCATGGCCACCAATTTTGGGATAAAAGGAGGGATAGTTGCACAAGAGACCAGAGTCAGAAGAATGGAGAGTTAAGGAGTTGGGAGTGGAGGGAAGTTGTAGTGTTGGAGAAGGTTACAGAGAGAGAGAAAGAGGGAGGGGTGACACCATGGAGGGATTTATATACTAGGATGAAGGATGAGTGGTTAAAGTCACCACTTTGGTATAATACCAAGAACCAGGTCCCAGGTTGCATTCCTCGTGTGTGCTGAATCATCTGATCAGCTGCAGTTGCACTTGGAAGTTGCCTCCGGGTTAGAGAGGGGGATAAATCCAGCTCTTGATCATTATCCGGTGATCCCTGAGTAAAGATACTGTGTGGACTTTGGGATTGCCTGTGATGCACTGAAATGGTTGTTAAGCCTCCCAGCACTCACTGCCCATACTCACACATGGTGACGTGTGTGATGTACCTGGAGGCGTGTAACTGTACCTCAGCAAGTCAGCGGCTTCAGTCAACAGCAGCGAAAAGGACTGGAAGCAAAAAAAAAACTAAATTGCGCTTGCTGGAAATCTGAAAGTAAAACAGAAAATTCCGCAGAAACACTGGAGTAGGTCAGGCAGCGTCTGTGGGAAGAAGAGATGAGTTAACGTTTATGGTACGAACTCTTCGACAGAACTGGAGAGTATTACTGATGATTAGCATTTAAAGAGCAACAGAACAAATGGAAGGGGGAGGGGGTGAAATAGGTGTGCGTATACACACTCAGATACACAAACACATATACACACATGCATATACACACACACTCGGATATACATATACATACACATACACTTACATGCATACACACACATGCATAAATGTGCACATACATACACACACGTGAGAAGAAATAGTAAAATGCTTAAGTGGAATGCAGAAGATAAGTTAAAAGGGATGAGACAATAGGAGGCAGAATGAGAGAGTCTCCGAGTCACCGAGAAGGTGTGAATAGGTGAGGGGGAAGGCACGAGAAACTGGCAAAAGCAGAGTCGCTGCAGTCACCCAGGAGCTTGCGAGAATAAAAATGCAGGTGGACTCCAAAGGCTCAGACCTCCCTGCCAGCACAGTTATATTGTTGCGTTAAATGGTGTCCAAAGAAAGCTTACAGGAGAGCGTTAAACAGTGCCCTGCCAAAGGAAATGAAATGCTGTCAGTTGCTTGGGTTAGTAACACTGTTGGATCATTTGAAAACTGCAGTGACGTTTTTTGCACCAAAACTATAACGCTGGACCAGAGTGAAGCAATCGCATATTTCTCCAATCCAATTCAACATGAATGCATGAGACATTTCTCCAGTTATTGATTTAAAACACTCCGAGTACAGAACCAATTCTCAATTATTAGAAACTCACACAGAGAGAACAGCAGATAGTTCTTTTCACAAACAGTTCATTGTCTAGATGGTTCAGCTGCTCTGTTGACTTTGAGAAATTGTGAGGGGGCCAGATGGATCTTTATCGTAAGAGAAGTGTACATCATTAAATAAAATTAAATTTAAAACAGAAATCGACAGTTTCCTAGAAGTAAAGGGAATTAGGGGTTACGGGGAGCGGGCAGGAAATTGGACATGAATTTAGATTTGAGGTTAGGACCAGATCAGCCATGATCTTCTTGAATGGCGGAGCAGGCTCGAGGGGCCGATTGGCCTACTCCTGCTCCTACTTCTTATGTTCTTATGTTGCTACGACGTAGTTTGCGACAATGAGGTTCTGCTGTGTTCCAAGCTCAAAGCAGAAAAGGCTTCTTAATTTCTAAGGCTTGTGACGGTTACAGAATCGCAATTTAGAAATGGATGAGGAAGGCCATTTGGCCCATTCTGATTCATCCAATACTATTTTCCTGTCACAGTATTCAGCTGTTTCTTAAATGGCTCCGGGTTTATTTTTACCTTCGCGACCCGATCTGTTAATCCATTCCGCATGTCGCTGACTCCTGTTAATAAGCAATGTATCACCTCACCGATATTCCGTTTCACTCTGGCCCTCTTCAATATTTGTCTTTCCCTATTTTGAACCTGCGTCCCCTGTGCTACTGCCACAGTTTAACTTGCAGTACTGTTGCGGATTTACGTTTCCGATACCATGCAGCATTTTCTATGCAGGTGCCAGCCGTTGCTCAGTGGGTAGCACTCCTGTCAGAAGTTTGTGGGTTCAGGTCCCACTCCAGAGACTTGAGCACAAAATCTAGGCTGACACTCCAGTGCAGTACTGAGTGCTGCATTGTCGGAAGTGCCATCTTTTGGATGCGACGTAAAACCGAGGCCCCATCTACCCTCTCAGGTAGGCGTAAAAGATCCCATGGCACTATTTGGAAGAAGAGTGCTACCCAGTGTCCTGACCGATATTTATCCCGCAGACAACATCACTAAAACAGATTAGTGGTCATTAACACATTGCTGTTTGTGGGGCTTTGCTGTGCGCAAATTGGCTGCCACGTTTCCAACATTACAACAGTGACTACACTTCAAAAGTTGTCTTCCTATCACCCAGCATTGTAATGGGCCGAGATGGTGGAGTTGGCTGCTCGAGTTAAAATAGCTGCTTTGACTAAGGCAGTGAATTGCAGAGCGGGGCTGTGATGAGATACTTCAACATATAAGCGACCCTAACCGCAGGAAGCACGCTGAGGTCGGGGACGCAGATAGTCCCATCCACCGAAGATCTGTCACCATTATGGTCCAAAGGTTGCAACAGTTAGCCCGAGGCCATGAGGTCAAATCCTACCATGGCAAGATTTAAAACTGTGCTCAATGAAGGCTGGCACCACGAAAAAGAAAATCCATGAAAGTTGTCTGATTATTGTAAAAACCCAACTGGTTCACGAAGGTCCTGCAGGGAAGAGAACCTGCACCCCAGACATGTGGCTCCAGTCCCACACTTGGTGGTGGGCTTCTAATGCCCTATGAAGGGCCCTGTAAACAAGACAACGAGACAACGAGGGATGGGCAGTAAATGCAGCCTTGCCAGTGTTGCCCAAATCCCGAGAACAAATTAAAAACTAAATTAAATTTTTGAAGAAAAAGGAAAATCAGCCCCATTATCTGCTGTTAAATATGCTTTGTGTGTGGATCAAATGAAGTGCCACTGTTTTCCCCTACAGCTCGAGGATTAAATTATACTCGGGATTATTATGAGTTTAATCAAATATAAAACTGTTCATTTATAATAGCACTTTGTAGAAATCTCTATCAATCCCTCTTGAGCACTTCAGGTCGCACACCTACTTTATCTTATCTAAATTGCTTTTTGTAACTCTCCCAGTGGTGCGGTAGAAGCAGGTGGGGTGGGGAGGGGGAGTAATGTACTGGCTGTCCATCTGTTTGTTAGTGAATTTGACACTTCAGTAATTTTCAAATGCTTCATTGGATTTTAATCAGACTTCAGCATTGTCCTTCCTTTGTCACACAGGGGCAGGTTCAGAACCATTCATGTGTCCAGTTAACTAACCTGAATATGCCATGCATCACCTCGGTTTATCACCACCACCTCTCTCTATCTCACACTCTCTCTTTATCTCTCTAGAGCTCTTCTGAAGTGCCTCCCCTCTTGCTGCGCCTCTCTCCGGCCTCAAAAGCCTCCTCAACATTTATTTCTTCAACTAAACTTTCAATCATTCCGTCCCGTCACCCCCCCCCCCCCCCCATTCTTCTCCTCACTCCTGTTTGGTATCTGTTCCTCCCTCTCTTCATGAAATGCCTCGGAACGTTTTGCTGTGTAAAGGGCAGTTTGTGTAAATGTTTGAAGGTGATCTCTTCTCAGTCATTGAATCTCTTTATTACATTATTTCCTACATAGTCACAACAGTGACTACACTTCAAAATACTTCATTGGGTGTAAAGCACTTTGGGGCGTCCTGAGGTTGTGAAAGGCGCTATGTAAAGGCAAGTCTTTTTCGTTCTCAGTGCTGTCATTACACACAATGACAGCAAGCAATGAGCCTTCAGGCATTGTACTGTGTCTGAAGTAAAAGTTTTCTCTTCAAATAAAAAGAGTGAGTGCTAATTTGCCATCTCACTATTATTAACTTACAAGTAATGAGGGTATTTTGCCTGAATTTTGACTCCCCTTGTGAAGCAAGCGAGAGCCTTCGGCTGCATACGCAACCTTATGTGACCTTAATAAAGTCACTTTTGCAGTATATGAGAAACAAAGAAAGACTTTCATTTATATAGATCCTTTCATGACCTCAGGATGTCCTTTACAGCCAATGAAGTACTTTTGAAGTGTAGTCACTGTTTTAATATAGGAAACTCGGCAGCCAATTTGCGCACAGCAAGCTCCCACAAACAACAATGCAGTATATGACCAGATAATCTGTTTTAGTGATGTTGTTTGAGGGATAAATATTGACCAGGACACCGGGGAGTGCTCCTCTACTCTTCTTCGAATAGTACCATGGGATCTTTCACATCCACCTAAGAGTGCAGACCCCTCTCATCCGTCTTTTCTGAAAGACGACACCTCTGACCGTGCAGCATTCCCTTAGTACTGCACTGGGAGTGTCAGCCTAGATTCTGTGCTCAAGTCTCTGGAGTGGGACTTGAACCCACGACCTTCTGACTCAGAGGCGAGAGTGCGACCACTGAGCCACGGCTGACAATGAAGGGAATTAATAAAGGGAGACCCTGTGTCCCAATGTTGGCTGCACTTTTGTGGTGTAAACATGCTTGGCTCTCTTATTCATAGGGTCCAATCAGGATAAGGGAGCCAGTTTTAGCCGTGTGACCAATTCACTCCGATGCCACGTTCTTGCTGTCTGCGGTCCTGAGGTCTCATTAAAGCAGAGTCCAGCATTTCTGCAGGTGCCGTTTCTCCCCCTCCCCCCATCCGAATGTAAAAGCAGGAGAAAGAATAAGAACAAACTTGCATTTACATAAGTACCTACATGTCCGAAGAAAGTGCTTTGCAGCCAATGAAGGCAAGTGTCGACATCTGTCATTTCGTAGGAGATCCCAACAGCCAATTTACACAAAGCAAGCTCCTTCAAACAGCAATCAGATGATCTGTTTTTCATGGTGTTGGTTAAGGGATAAACATTGGCCAGGACACCAGGAGAACTCTCCACCTGCTCTTCGTCGAATAGTACCATGGGATCTTTTACCCGAGCAGGGGGATAAGGCCTCAGTTTAAAGTCTCATCCGAAAGACAGTGCAGTGCTGAAGTGTCAGTCTAGATTATGTGCTGAGGTCCCATAGTAGGGCTTGAACCTCTGATCTTCTGAGTTGGAGACAAGGACACGAGCACTGAGCCAAGCCTTCAGAAGACAACAATGTGTGGGTGAATGAAGCACTATATGGAAATAGTGAAGCATCTTAAATTAAAGATAACTTGAGGAGGGTAGAACGTTTTGGTCGATATATTAATAACATCGTAAACACATTCTCCTTATGCCTGTCACAGATGTGCAGTGATGTTAATCACCAGAATACTGTAAATGTAAGAGAATTCTTTAGATCCTACGCAAATTTATGAATGACTTCCATTCGCTGGCAGGCTGCTGCTTCTGCCTTTACTGATGTTAAAAAAAATTAATTAGCTATCAGAAAAAATGATGATTTGTCAGAGGAAAATTAGATTATTCATCTGCTTTGAGGTTTCATTCCCATTCTAAAAATGGATTGATGAACATTAGCGAAAAGTGAGAGAGAAAAAAATCCAATTTTCTGCTTGTTAATTCATGCAACATTCCACAAAAATTCCTGTCAGTTCATTAAAGCTTTGTAATACTTTTTTAAAAATGCAAGCATTTTGATCATTTCCCCCCAAAAACTGAAGTGTCGGCCTGAGAATTCTTTAAATATATATTATATATCGATATAAATAAAGGCTTGAGAGAGCTTTTAATGTTTTGCAAAAATAAAGAGCTCAATTAGTACAAACAAAGAAGGTACAATTTAAAATAGGTGCATGGCATTAAAGGACAAAAATCCACTTAATAGCAAGGATTCTTTTTAAACTGGCCATTTATTTTACAATTATATTTTACAAGTACTGTCTTCTCATGATACTGTGCCATTTTTTTTTGGACTGATTTTCACAACCTTCTCTGTCAGTCTCTTTTCACAAGCGCTCAGGGGATTGTTCTGAGCCTTGCTCATATTTCAAGTTTTGTTTTGTGTTTCGATTTCTTTTTACGACTTGTGTCGATTTATTTCGGTGACTGAACAGTGTGTTTCACTGCTCTCCAAAGAGCGCTCACTTTTTACACTGCTTCGCAGCACCCTGCCTTGCGTTTGCAGGCTTACATATGGTGCTGTTTGATATTTTAAGCGCTTCCGACCACATTTATTGGGTCACGGAGAAACTTGTTTAAGGGAAACGAAAGCAGCTCATTGCCCCAACCGTGCGAGAACCGTCAAAAGTGAATAATAGAGTGATTAGCGTCGATTCACTCGGAAAAATAGTCAGCGGAACGCAATTTTTATGGCATTTTAACATTTCAGAAACTGCAAGGAGAAAAGAATAGACAGTATTAATTATTTACAGAATTTACACAACTTTCTTGTGCCTTTCCAAAGCGAATTGTCATTTTGTCATCTCGGCCCATTAGAAGTGTCACAAAAATATTTGGAGCCAATTAAGGTTGTAAATACAAAACCCTTCAAATCCAAGGATGTTAAAAAAAAAGACGTGCATTTCATACAGCACTTCTGCCCGCCATGGTTCCGAGCAATTAAGTAAATGACTTTGAAGGGCAGTGCTTGTAAGTAAATGTGGCAGCCATTTTGTAAATAGCAAGATCCCACAAACAGCAATCAGATGAATGATCTGTCGAAAAGTGGTGCTGGTTGAGGGAGGAATCTTGGTCAGCACACTGGGAGGACCACCAGCCCCTCTTTAAATAGTGCTGGGGATCTATTATGTCCACCTCCACAATTAAATCTCACCCAAGGGACAATGCAGCGCTGCTTCGCTGGATGGTGAGCCCAGATTATGCACTGAAGCTCTGGAAGATTGAGCCCACCCCTCTCCGACTCAGAGACAAGAGTGCTACCAACTGAGCCAAGCTGATATTTCTTGTCTGTGGTGGATGGAGATGAATCATAGAATCATACAGCATAGAAGGAGGCCATTCTGCCCATCGTGCCTGTGCCGGCTCTTTGAAAGAGCTATCCAATTAGTCCCCACTCCCCCTGCTCTTTCCGCATAGCCCTGCAAATTTTTCCCCTTCAAATATTTATCCAATTCTCTTTTGAAAGTTCTGATCATTGATCAATTTTTGGATCCGTGCTTATATCGAGTAGATCCTTGCAGAATTTAGCCTCAAATGAATTACTGTATTACATTGTTAATGCTTAGTTCCTAGAGTTTTTGAAAATGTGAAAGAACAGAAATATCAAGTAAATTTAAAAACACCAATGCAAAAATATTTGTTGTCATTTCGGAAGCCTGGCGCTCAGGGCCACTGGATTATGGTCACTGAGTAAGTCAATTCCATTTTTATTACATGGGATCCTGGGATTTTTATTGTGCTTTGAGGATTGTGGTTCCATCACTTCTGTGAAAATCTCAAACCTATGTATGGGGATGAATTTGACGAGGCGAGGGTCCCAGCACAGGACCTGATTTGACGTGAGCACAAATCCCGGAATCACATGCAGCGGTCAAGAGCGCCCGAGCTGTGGCGCTCAGAATGTTCCAGACGTTAATCTGTGTCCACTTTCCAGATCCAGGCTTCGACCTAGTGGAGCCTCTCAGAATTTACCCTATAATAGGGGCTGCTGTTCCCCATAATCAGGGCCAATGGTTTGCGTTGACGGCGCAAGTTAAATTCCACTGTTGGTTCACGGGAAGTTCAGGATTATCGAGGAATTGCAGCCCATGATTTAAGAGTCGCAAAACCAATTTAAGGATCGAGGTGTATTTCTTAGGATGTCCACCCCCCCGCCGTAGCCCGTCTGCTGCTGAAAACCTCATCCATGCCTTTGTTACGTCCAGACTCGACTATTCCAATGCTGTCCTGGCCGTCCTCCCCACCTACCACCCTCCATAAACTTGAGCTCATCCAAAACTCTGTTGCCCGAATCCTAACTCGCACCAAATCCCGTTCTCCCATCACCCCTGTGCTCGCTCCCGGTCCAGCAACGCCTCCATTTTAAAATTCTCACCTTTGTTTTCAAATCCCTCCGTGGACCTCACCCCTCCCTATTTCTGAAACCATCTCCAGCCCTACAACCCCCCCAAGATCTCTGCGCTCCTCCAATTCTGGCCTCTTGCGCATCTTCGAGTTCCATCGCTCTGCCATTGGCGGCCGTACCTTCAGCTGCCTAGGCCCTAAGCTCTGGAATTCCCTCCCTAAACCCCTCTGCCTCTCTCTATCCTCCTTTAAGTCGCTCCTTAAACCCTACCTCTTTTTGACCAAGCTTTTGGTCACCTGTCCTAATATCTCTTTATGTAGCTTGGTGTCAAATTTTAGCTGATGATGCTCCTGTGAAGCACCTTGGGACCTTTTGCTACGTTAAAGGCGCTACATAAATGCAAGTTGTTATTGGTTCTGTACCAAACTAGTAAATCAAGAGATCTTGGCATTATAGAATCGTTACAGCACAGAAGGAAGCCGTCAAGCCTGTGCCGGCTCTTTGTGAGAGCCATCCAATTAGTCCCGTTCCCTCGCTCTTTCCTTGTAGCTGCAACACAGACAAATTCTAACTCCTGGATCCTGGCACCCAGTTCGGAAACTTAAACGAGTTTTTGATTTTAAACCTAGAGAAATATAACTTGACAGCAGAACCAAAACGACTCTTAAGCTTGGACATTTTGGCCGATTTGGACCTTTTAGGATTCAAGCAAGTCGATAATTGCTCGCTGTTAATTGGTGGTGGGAGGGACACTTTCATTATCCTGGTGGTCTAGTGGTTTGGCTGGTGAGGGAAAACTCTGTAATCCCTAGTCTAGTGACAGTATAGCCTTTTACTTCAAACTTTGCAAGATCTTGAGAAGCTGAAACAAACCTGAAAGCTGCACTTCTTCTGCTTATTAATGCGAGGAGACGCTTGTTTTTATTTTGAAAGACAGCATCAGCTGCATTTCATAATTGTAAATGTCAAACAAGAATATCATACATACATTTTTTTATATAAATTTGTTATTTTCAATGTAATTTTTCTTCTTTAAGAAAGAAAAACTTGTATTTATATCGCGCCTTTCATGATCGCAGGACATCCCAAAGTGCTTTTACAGCCAATGAAGTACTTTTGAACTGTAGTCCCTCAACTAATATCATTTTAAAAAAACAGATTATCTGGTCATTATCACATTGCTGTTTGTGAGACCTTGCTGTGTGCAAATTGGCTGCTGCGTTCCCAACATTACAGTAGTGACTACATTTCAAAAGTACTTCATTGGCTGTAAAGCGCTTTGGAATGTCTTGAGGTCGTTAAAAATGCAAGTTCTTTCATTCTTCTTACTTTCTATTCCTAGTGGATGTGGGTCCGCAGCTCAGAGCTTCTCGCGATTCAGCACTGATTGACGATCTCCCTCTTTGGCGGTCATCAGACAGCTGTTGTGTATGAAAACATGCCACATGAATACTTTAGAGGGAGTCTTTTTCTCAAGCGGGCAGAGTTAGAGGGAGCTTTCCTCTGCAACTACCCGTGCCTTGGGAATGCTCTACAAAACTGGCACAAAAAATTTGACGAGTACATTTTTGACAGTGATGACTAAGATAGAAGTCCTCCAGAAAAGGCTGTCGTAGCTCGGAGTAATCCCTGTAACAGTACGGCTCTCGTTAAAACAAGTTTTTAAAATATCCAGTGTGGGGAAAAGTAGTAGTTAAAGAGACGGGGACAAATTTGATTTGAAATAATTGTGACAAAACAGTCTGAAAGACAGCAGGAGCCAGGACAGTTCAATGAGACCGCATTGCTGGGGGGGGGGGACGGGACGGGACACTCGAAGCAGGCTTCCTGTGGTGCGGGAAGAAGGCCAAAAGCAGGACCACTCTGAACATACAATGGTGGACAATATTTGCAGTGTCTCAGTTCCTCATCGGGAGCCTCCCGCAGTCTTGTGTCAGCCAGCCAGCGCTCACTTTCAGGAGGTGGGGAAAGTTGGGGGTCGTGGTGAAGGGATCTGCCGAGAATCTTAATGCAATATTCTGTAGAAGTAACACGCACTCACTGATTGCACTGGCGTTGCGAGGCTTTTGTAAGCTGCTTTCTAAGAAGGATTACACAATGAATAATTTGGTGCGAATTAAAAGATTAGACGCTAGTTAAGGAGTGCGAAGGATGCTCTTGCATCTTTCATTTTGTTTGGCCTACTTGACTTCTCACTGGAACAATTACTTATTCTTCGCAGCAATGGTAGTTTATTTTTATTTTAATGAGTTTCAAACCAGGTTCCTTTCTTAATTCTTACAATGGTTTGTACACAATTACGAAAATGAATAGAATAAGATTTATTTGGTGTAAATGCTGATTTGTTTCTCCCCTCCCCATCCCTGCTCAAAGGTATTGACTCTTGCTTGAGGCACGAATCTATAATCTTGCTCTACTGCCTCACACCTTTATGGGTGAGGCTAGGCATCGAGCATCAGGTAGCTTTTTGATTGCGGGAGGCATCACAGCCGAGCCTAAAAATGTCCTCAGCTGACATTGAAATACCCATACGTCCACATCAATGCACACACATGCACATATAACCCCCTCGCCCCACATACACACAGCCACATGCACTCGCACATTCACGCACAAATACACACCCACACTTACACGCACGCACACACTCCCTGGCATGCGCACATGCTCCCCCACGTGCACTCCCACACATGCACGCACTGCCAAACACTCCCATGCAAGTACACACACCCCTTCCAGTAGGGATCACTAGATAGTAATCAGATGTCGGAGCCCAGCTTGATTTTTTTTTTTTCTTTTCTCTGCCACCCCTTCCTGCCCCAGCTCAGGGGTAAAGATACTGATTGTTGCTTGGACATTTAATCGCTGTTCCTTAACTGTCGCTGGGTCAAAATCCAGAGACTCCCTACTTAGCTGCACTGTGGGAGCCCCTTCACCACACGGACTGCAGTCGTTCAAGAAGAAGGCATTCTCAAGGGCAACTAAGGATGGTCAACAAATGCTGGCCTTGGCCAGCGATGCCCACATCCCGAGAATAATTGAAGAAAAATTTTAAAATAGCCCATTGCTGCCAAGAGTCAGATTAGCTCGCTCAGCACTGATCAAGTCTGAGACCTTCTGGTCTGTCTGGCTTACTGCGAGAGTAGGCATTGCACTTACATATTGAGCTGTTGGGAGAGCTTTAGAGTGCGATTCGAGAAGAATCCTTACAATGAGAAGTGCAAAGCTAGACAAGATAGAAATATTTGCATTGCAAACCACTTGTGCTCAAGAGAGTAAATCCACAACGAAACTCCATGCTTTTAAGAGCTGAGCTGTTCAGCTAACAATTGGTGTGCAGCTGCATAACATACTTCAATCTTGACGTATGTAATTTAGTCTAAACGCTGCACTTTCTCATCCTGCCTTTGGAATTTTAAAGTATTTGTAAAGTTTAAATGTTAAAAAATAATATTTGACGTATTACGTCTTGCCAATGCAGCAATGATCGGGGGTGGGACTTGTATCATCCGGGAGTATCGAGTTAATTTACAAGTCTCTAAATTAGTTTCTTCTGATTGCAAGTTCCCAAGAGGCTCGCTTCTGATATCAGAGCCTCAGACACGAGCCAAGTCCACGACCCCTTTTGGAATTATTTGAAGCCTATTATAGCTCGGCTTTGTCTGACGGAAGTTCTAACCAAATAGGAGAACTCCCGCGTGTAGGTTTATACAACTTCTAATTTATTTCTTTTCCTGCGAAAGTCGCCTCAGATGGGCAGCCTCGCTCTTTCTTTCCCGCCGTTCTGAACTCTTAATCCTCCAAGTGGCTAATTAAAGGACCACGGGAGCCATTTATAGAACCACCCCCACCACCAAAAAAAGGGCCAAAAAATTAACTCTCTGCTGAATGATCTTTCAGGTGCAAATAACTAGAGGAGGAATGAGATTTAAGAGAACCTCGACCGATTCTGAAAATAATTAGGAGCGAGAGAGAAAAATAAAGTGTAGCCAAGTGTATTGCGGCAGCCAAGTCTGTTATAATATAAGAGCACAGCATCATTCAAAATGAGGAGTTCTGCTCACCCATCACCCATGTGCACGCTGACCTACATTGGCTCCCGTCCACCAATGCCTCGATTTTAAAATTCTCATCCCTGTCTTCAAGTCCCTCCATGGCCTCGTACCTCCCTATCTCTGTAACCTCCTCAGGCAATTACAAGCCTCCGAGAACTCTGCGTTTCTCCAATTCTGGCCTCTTGCGCATCCCCGATTTGCTTCGCCCCACCACCGTGCCTTTAGCCGTCCAGGTTCTAAGCTCTGGAATTCCATCCCAAAACCTCTCCGCCTCTCTACCTCTCTCTCTCCTCCTTTAGGATGCTCCTCAAAACCTACCTGTTTGACCAAGCCTTTGGTCACTGTCCGAATTTCTCCTTATGTGGCTCGGTGTCAGATTTTGTCTGATAATCGCTCCTGTGAAGTGCCTTGGGACGTTTTACTACGTTAAAGGTGCTATATAAATACAAGTTGTTGTTATTATCATTTCAGAAGCTCCTTCACTAACAGTCTAAGAGGGGAACCTGATCAACTGCATAACTAATGCACGATGACTGTAAAGAATTTGGGCAAAGTGCGATAAGTGACATGATTAATCGTTTGCTTCGCCTTCTGTTACTGCCTTCACGCACAGTTCAGATTTTCAAGGAGCATTTCTGATCAATTTCTACTTGAATTTTACGAATTCCAATTAATTACTATTGATTCTGGCTCATCCGTGATACAATCAGCTTCCATTTAAAGTGCAAGAGTGCTACAGGGGAAACATTGTCAATGAGCTCCTTATCATCTGATGCATCATGAGCATTTTGTTTTGAACTCCCTTTTGTTCACCAAAGTATCATCCGTTGAAGGGTGTTCTTTGCCCACGTGCAGGTTGACTGACGAATGAGATCCGATGAGCGAGTTAGCTTAAGGGGGGGGCATCATCAGATTAGAACATAAGAACATAAGAGAAAGGAGCAGGTGTAGGCCCTCGAGCCTGCTCCGCCATTCAATAAGATCATGGCTGATCTACGCACTCAAATCCCCATATCCCTTGATTCCCTCAGAGTCCAAAAATCTACCAATCTCAGCCTTGAATATATTCAACAACTTAGTATCCACAGCCGCCTGGGGTAGAGAATTCCAAATATTCATGATCCTCCGAGTGAAGAAATTCCTCTTCATCAAAGTCCTAAATGTCTGACCCCTTATTCTGAGACTTGTCACCTAGTCCCCTTGTCGCCTAGTTCTAGACTCTCCAGCCAGGGGAAACATCCTCTCAGCATCTACCATGTCAAGCCTTCTAAGAATCTTACATGTTTCAATAAGATCACCTCTCATTCTTCTAAACTCCAGAGAGTCTAGGCCCTTTCTACTCAATCTCTCCTCATAGGACAACCCTCTCGTCCCAGGAATCAATCTAGTGAACCTTCGTTACACCGTTTCTAAGGCAAGTATATCCTTCCTTAGGTAAGGAGACCAAAACTGTACACAGTACTCCAGATGTGGTCTCACGAGAGCCCAATATAATGGCAGCAAGACTTCCTTATTCTTGTATTCCTGGTCGACTGCCTGCCTTCCTGTCACGGGGAGAGGTGAATAAATGGGGAGGAGGAAGAAAATAATGAGAAAGGAATGTAACTTCAGTGGGAGATCGGCAGAAAATCCTGGAGAGATGACATGACTGGGCCCTTTCTCCAGGGGGTCTCTGGCGATCTCTTGCCAGAGAATTATCCCGGAATTTCCAGGTCTTTGTCTCCATAGCCTGCGCAGATCCCAGCTTCTATCCCCAGTCACTACTGCGTTAGTGACCTCAGTCAGGGTAGGACCAAAGAAAGAAAGAACTTGTATTTATACAGCGCCTTTCACAACCTCAGAACTTCCCAGAGCATTTCACAGCCAATGAAGTACTTTTGAAGTGTAGTTACTGTTGTAATGTAGGAAACAAAGCAGCCAATTTGCACACAGCAAGGTCCCACAAAACAGTAAAGTGATGATGACCAGATAATCTGGTTTTAGTGATGTTGGCTGAGAAGTAAATATTGGCCAGAACACCAGGGAGAACTTCCCTGCTCTTCTTTGAATAATGCCTGTGGGACCTTTTACGTCCACCTGAGGGCAGAGGGGGTTTAATGTCTCATCCGAAAGACAACATCACTGACAGTGCAGCACTCCCTCAGTGCTGCACTGGAGTGTCAGCCTAGATTATGTGCTCCAAGTCTCTAGAGTGAGATATGAACCCACAATCTACTGACTCAGAGGCAAGGGTGCTACCCACTGAGCCACGGCTGACTGATAAGTGGAGGACAGGATTGGGCTCATTAGCGATACCCCTTCCCCTTCTCCTCCCCCAAGGCTCGGATTGGCTACCCGCACTCAGTGTTCCGATTCGCACATTTGGATAACGTATCAGAGGGCTGCACTCCTCCTTTCCCCAACCTATGGGGAAAGGAGGAGTGCAAACTGGCAGAGGAAAGGAAGGGATTCAAAGAAAATAAGAGAGCAATGCAATCCAATCTCCACAGGATCAAATTTTGAAGCCGCAATGAGAAGAGTTGAGGCAGAATATGGCCTCCAAGAAGTGTACTTACTGTCAGTTTAATGTTTCCAGTTGGCCCAGTGGGATGAATACAGCTGGTTTGAAACAAATGAAAAGCAGCTGTGGAACCAACAAGTTTTCAAATGAAAATTACTTTGGGCTTCAGTATGTTTAGTGATAAAGCTTTTAATTTTTCCAGGATGCTCATAAATCGCGTCCTCTTAAACCCCTAATAAAGCCAAAAGGCCCATCTCTCTGCCTTTTATCTCTGGCTCTGACCCTCCTTTGATCAAGGTCTTCTGACGCTCACGCTCTGGCAGACGGATGGCTGGAATATATTCTGATGTGCTGCATTCATCACTCACAATGTGGAATCGTCATGGAGCGGGGGGAGGGGGGGGCAGGAAAAAATAACAAGCCTCTCTGCCAAGGCTCCTTTAAAACAAAATCATTGTAATTATCCACCGATGTGAGGTCTGATCAGCTCCCGAACACCAGGACCAAAAGGCAGCAACATCAAATTGAAACCAAATTACTAAATGAGTCCAGAAAACCTAATTTCTTCGTGTCTGATAATGCCTTTCATTATTCAATAGCAATCTTATTTGCTTATTGTACACGACCGTTTGCTCAGAGTGGGGGGTGGACTAAATTTAGTTTTATGTTAGAAGAGCTCAGATTACAGTAAACGATCGGTGGCTGAACTCGTAAATGTAGAGGGCCCAACCTTCATTGAACCAGGCAGACTCTTTGTTTTCTCTCTCTGGCGGTTCCCATGGGTTACCATCGGACTCACCGCCTCCACACTCATCCTGTTAAAGGCGTGGAGCTGGCTTATTGCATCTGACGTACCTGCCCCCAGAATGAAAGAACCTGCGTTTACATAGCCCCTTTCATGACCTCACGACGTCCCAAAGCGCTTTACAGCCAGAGAAGTACTTTTTGAAGTGTAGTCACTGTTGTAATGTGGGGAAACGCATTAGCCAATATGCACAGAGCAAGGTCCCACAAACAGCAATGTGATAATGGCCAGGTAATCTGTTTTTAAGTGATGTTGGTTGAGGGATAAATATTGGCCAGGACACCAGGGAGAGCTCCCATGATCTTCGAAATCGTGCCATGGGATCTTTTACATCCATCTGAGAGGGTAGACAGGGCCTCGGTTTAACGTCTCATCCGAAAGACGGCACCTCTGACGGTGCAACATCCCCTCAGTACAGCACTGGAGTGTCAGCCTAGATTTTGTGCTTTGGTCTATAGAGTAAGACTTGAACTCAGTACCTTCTGACTCCGAGGTAAGAGTGCTACCAGCTGAGCCATGTCATTGTGTGCTTCACATACAAAGTAAGGGGGTCCCTGTATCCCTAATTGCTACGTGCCAGTGGAGAAAGGAACCCGGCAATAAATGGGAGGTTGCACCACGGGCAGAGCTGTGTCGCCCTCCTGAAACCCGAATTGTATTTTAAGAAACACTTCCTGTGTTCCTAAGCAACACTTCTACACGGATTTGTTTCATGTAAACCAGTGCTTTCTGAGATAACTAGCCAAAGAATATTAAACGGTTTATATCTACAAGGGCACATTTGCTTCCAAAACCCTGGACTGGATGCTGTAGCAGACTTTTTCTGCGGGTTGACTTCTTACTGAGCCATGGTTGCATGGCTCATCCTCCAACACTTCACTCCGGTCGCCATTACCACGAGTGTTGCCTGACCGTTCAGGGCAGCATTACAATCATGTCCACGCCTGACACCCTTCCAGCAGGAGTTGCTTGATGGTGATCAAGAAGAGTGGGAGCATCGGTTTGATTTTTTCTTTTCCCCCCCCCCTCCCTAACCTGGGTTCTGAGGCCAACTTCAGCACTCCTACTGAGATCAGCTGACTCCACACAGACTGGGGATCTCCCTCTTCTGTGAGTAGCAGCAAACCTTCCTTTCGCCCCACGATTGGCGACCGTGCCTTCAGCCGCCTAGGCACTGTGCATAGACTCATGTAGCACGGAAGGAGGCCATTCAGCCCATCGTGCCTGTGCCGGCTCTTTGGAGGAGCTATCCAGTTAGTCCCCCTCCCCTGCTCCTTCCCCATAGCCCAGCACTGGGAATTTCCTCCCTGGACTTCTGTGCCTCGCCACCTCCCTCTCAAGAGCACAAGAAAATTAATGAGTAAGAAAGGCCATTTGTCCAGAGAGATCCTAGCATCCCCACAATGTAGCATCCAATTGTTCCTCAAACGATTCCAGGATTTCTTGCCTCCAGTGTTCTATCTCGAAGTCAGTCACGAGTGATCAGTCTTCGTGTGAAGAAGAATTTCCCAATATCAGTCACCAAAATGACCTTTTGTTAGTTTGAACCTGCGTCCTCTAGTTTTTAATGTTATTTGAAGTGATATTCCAGCTGAACTTTTTCTATACATGTAACAATTCTGTACACCTCCATAAGATCACCTTTCAGGCGCCTCCTTTCTAAACTGACAAGCCCCAAGTTTCTCGTAACTCCGACCCCTAACACTGGGGACCAGCCTCGTAGCTCTTCTCTGCGCTGCCTCCAGTGCTTGAATGTCTCTTTTGTTTCTTGGTGATCAGAACCAGGTGCAGAATTCAAGGTGCGGTCTGCCCAGAGCACGAGGAGGTTAGATGGTTACTTCCTCTGACGTATACGAATGAATTAATGAACTTGCATTTATATAGCGCCTTTCACGACCTCAGGACGTCCCAAAGCGCTTTTCAGCCAATTGTTGAAGTGCAGTCACTGTTGTAATGTTGGAAACACAGCGGCCCATTTGCGCACAGCAAGGTCCCACAAACAGCAATGTGATAATGTTCAGATAATTTGTTTTGCTGAGGGGTTGTGGGATCAATATTGGCCAGGACACCGGGGAGAGCTCCCCTGCTCTTCTTTGAAATAACACCATGGGATCTTTTACATCCATTCTACTGGTTAGCCTATGTAGTTCAATATCCAATTGCCTTTGTTGATTGCTCCTCTGCATCGGTCGGACATGTTTAGTGCCAAGTCTAAGATTCCTGGGTCTCTTTCAGCTTCATCCTCACCTATTCCAACACCATTCATGGACAACACGGGTTGTCATTGCTCCTTCCCCTGTGTAGCACTTTATATTTATCTGCAATAAGTTCAATCTCCCACTGTTCTGCCCATTTCAATTATCCAACTCGCTCTGCAATTTTTGAGCTGCCTCTTCCGATTCCACTGCCCCTCCTCGTTTGGTATCATCTGCAAATTTGACCACTTTGCATTAAGTTTCTGAATCTAGGTCATTGATGTAAATTAGAAACAGCAGTAGTCTCAGCTCCCTTAGGCACCCCTCTCACTATTTCCCCTGTTGTTTCACTCTGGCACAACACTCCACAGACAAATACTATTTTTTTCTATCCTTCAGCCAATTTTTTTTTTCTTATCCATTCCCAGGGCTTACCCTGAATCCCCACAGCTTTGAGTTTAATTAATAGACTTTTGTGTTGAACTTGGTCAAAGGCCTTTTGGAAGTCAAGGTACACCGTGTCGTAGGGCTTTCCACCCTGTTGGGTTGTCACTTCCTCAAAGGAGCCGACCAGGTACTTCAGGCAGGATGTCTTCCTTCTGAATCTATGCTGACTGCTGATAACTGGACCATTGTATCGATGATCCTCAAGTTTACTTCTGATAAATAATTCCATTATTTTATGTGGAATGGGTCTGTAGTTGCAGTTGTCTATTTTGTCATCCGTTTTCAATGTGATTCCCACCTTCACCTGCTTCCAATGTACTATTACCTACACAGAGTCCATTGACTCCCTCATAATGATTGTTGGTGCTTCATGAATCTCCTCTTTAGCCTCTCTCAGCACTCTGAGATAAATACCAACTACCCTTCGGGATTTATTTGTTCTTGAGCCCATTTAGCCTGTCAAGGACTTTGTTCTCATTTATAACTTAAGTCATTGATTAGACTTGGGCTACCTTTGTTTGGAGAGGGCATGTTGCTCATGTCTTCCCATGTGAACACTCGGAGGACCTTGTCATTTACAGTATTTATTATTTTGCTCATGTCCTCATTTTCAATTCTGTTTGCATCTTTTAATGTTTTCACCTCTTCTCAGACTGCCTGCTGACTGAAAGAATTCTTTTACTTCTATGCTTAGCTTCAGCTGCTATGCCTTTTTCCCAGATCTCTCTTTGACCTTCTGATTACCCTTTTACCCTTTCACCATTTTCTTATATTCATCCCAGTGATCCCTTTCTCAGGCCATTTTCTCTCATTATCTCTCTTTTAATTCGTTTATTACTCTATTTAGGATCACATTTGTTTAGTCTGAACTTGTTGATTTTGGGAACGTTTTTGTCCTACGTATGCACCACATCTCTATTTAAGATCCCTCTTACAACCCACCTCTTTGACCAGGCTTTTGGTCACTCCTGCTAATCTTCCCGCCTTGTGCTGTGTCCATTTTTTTCCTTTCTCCTCTGTAAAGCACCGTGGGACGTTTTTCTGCGCTAACTCTGCTGCCCATATCCTAACTCGCACCAAGTCCCGTTCATCCATCAGCCCTGTGCTTGCTGACCAACATCGGCTCCCGGTCCAGCAACGCCTCGATTTTAATAGTCTCATCCTTGTGTTCAAATCCCTCCATGGCCTCGCCCCTCCCTTTCTCTGTAACCCCCTCCAGCCCGACAACCCTCCGAGATCTCTGTGCTCCTCCAATTCTAGCCTCTTGTGCATTCCCCGATTTCCTTCGCTCCACCATTGGCGGCCGTACCTTCAGCTGCCTAGGCCCTAAGCTGTGTAATTCTCTCCCTAAACCCCTCTACCACTCTTTCTTCCTTCACATTGCTCCTTAAAACCTACCGCTTTGGCCAAGCTTTTGGTTACTTGTCCTAGTATCTCTTTGTGGCTCGTTGTCAAATTTTGTCTGATAACGCTTCTGTGTGAAGTGCCTTGGGATGTTTTACCATGTTAAAGGCGCTATATGAATGCAAGTTGTTGTCATAGTAACGGTGCTGTGTCAAAGCAAGTTGTTGTTGCTGTTCCTCCGCCACTCACTTGGGTCTCTTGTTTAATTTTTAAATTTCGTTCCTGTGAATCTCTACCAGTCATCCATCAGGTACAACTAGATTGATGCAAGTTCCTTGTGGTAGTGCGGAAATTACATTTGAGCTTATGAAGCCATCAAACGTTCTCTGCCCCACTTTTCTGCGCGCCGTGTGTAGACTGTTCGATCTGTCACTTTATAATAGAAAGGAATCTGCTGTAAAATTCATGCTTTTTCTAAATTAAAACCATGAAAATTGCATAGAGACACAAAAGGAAGCAGGCCTGTGCTTGGTCAACAGTAATTGGATTTGCTCTAGGCTATGTCAGTTCTTGCCCCCTGACTAGTGTTCAATATTTCAATTCAGTCCTGTTTTACATCAGCCCACGGATTCTTAATAAAAAAAAAAACCCACAGAAGAGCAGGGAGTTCTGGCGTTCCGGCTGACAGTCTCCCTTCAACCAATAACACCAAAGAAAGAGATTAAACCGGTAGTGCCACTTGTGCAGTCTTGCAGGGTGCAAAAATGGCTGCCGCTTTTGCCTCCATGACACTTCAAAGTAATTCATTATAGGCGTAGCGCTTTTGAGACGTTTCTGAGAGACGTGATAAGGCACTATGTAAATGTAAGTCATTCTCCCATGAGATTCCAGTAATCAATCTTTCTTTCGCCGTCGGTGCGAAAGAAAGAATATCTCCCAGCCTTGAGCGAGCCAAGTTAAATCTTGTGAAGTGAACGAAGGCAGTGCTTGACGTGCAGCAGCATCTATTGGTGTGCATGGCTGCCAGGAATCAACCTTTTGGAGTGATTTCAGCCATCACTCTTTGGATTGGAAGAGTCAGAATTAGTAACGTCTGATTTTAAGCTCCTAACGGCGCTTCAGCATGGAAAAGAGAAAACAGCGAACAGTCTCCCAGGGATAAATGCACAACACCATAAGCTTTCAAACATGACTCCTCAGATGCTCGGGAGTTAGCAAGGGGAATAGCAGGCCGCCCACGAGGTTATCAGATTTCCGTACTTGTTGACTTGTCAGCGCATTATTTCTGATGCTGCATGCTAAAATGTACTTCAACAACAACTTGCCTTCATATATTGCCTTTACCGTAGTAAAACATCCCAAGGAGCGTTATCAAACAAATTTTGACACCGAGTCACAAAAGGACAGGTGACCAAACGTTCGGTCAAAGAGGTAGGTTTTAAGGAGCATCTTGAAGGAGGAGAGAGAGGTGGAGAAGCTTAGGGAGGGAATTCCAGAGCTTCCTACAGTGATAGCACTGTTTTCTTAAGAGAACTTTTACACAGAAAAGTGTGAGAATCTCTGCATTTCACACACAGACATATACGCAGACCGGTAGACTCTTAGGGGATTAATCACATGGAAGAGAAGATAGATACACCTCCAATAAGTCACCATGAAAAATGAATAAAGACCCGTTAAGCACCACAGAATAAAGTGACAACGTCAAGGAAATACACTTTCCTTTTTCATTATCTCCAGCTGCCAACACCCGCCCATGACGCGTACTATTCCTAGGGTGTGACAAAATGGTGCCTTTAAACACAGTGGTGGTATGAAATTATGTTACATAATATTAACATACAAGCGTTTAACAATTTCATACTTCTTAGTCCGGCCTGTTAAAAGGTGTTAACTATTTACCCAATAGTGACATTCCATGCGAGTATTAAGTATTCATACAGTAATATTAAACAATTTCACCCTGTGGGATGATAATTGTATCCATATGATTTATATCAATTAATGTTAATTATATTCAGGTGCTGCGTATCAATTGGGGACTCTCTTGCATCCCTATATATATAAGAGCTTATCGAGGGGGTGCACAATGGGTAATGTGGATCTCTCTGAATAAAGGCTTGGAAGCAACTGAAGACCAGGCTCCAGTATTCTATCCTTCACCACCAGGCTATCCAATTTATTACACTGGAGACTTAGTTCTCCATATGGCCAGTGGTTTCTTAGAGATGGATACCTCCAATATCAAGCTGGCCCATATGTGGAACTTTTCCCCAATTATGTCATCTGGAAACTTGTCTTCTTCACTGGTTGGTCAATCAAAGGATTCTGTCTGATTTTCCTGTCTTGACAGTAAAATTGGCATTAACTGCATTTGCATTGGAGGAAACAGATGTCTGAGTTTCACATGCTAGTTGGAATCTTAGAATGTGTCAAGTGACTCTCTCTTTGCTCTCCAAGAACCCCATGTAATCCTACCTCTTCAATGCCTTTGGTGACTCCCCACTCCTACCCGTCTCCTGCTCAGCTTCGCACTTGCTCCTCCATAAGGTGTCCTAGATTGTTCCTTTACAGGAGAGAGGCTACAGAAGTAGATGTTATTCTTGCTGGTGATTCTGTCAATGGATTATTTTCTGTGCTGGCTGTTATCTGAGTGTTACTGCTCCACCAATCTCAAAAACCCACTGAGCTATTATTAAAACCACCACACGCTGTCCCATACTATCCAAACCCTGCTCTTGCCTCCTTTCATTTGCTTCCTTTGGCTCATTTTTTTTTTGTTGCCTAAGAAATGGCACAAACTAAAAGATGTGTAACTGCCTTAAATGACAGCGGCTGCAGCAATTCTTGCTAAATTCATAATCCAAGCCATCCAGACAGCCCAGAGTTGAAGTCTCCATCTACGAGTCTTGTGTATCCCATTCCTGATTCCCACTTTGTGTTGAGTTAGCCGATCTAAGCTGAGGAGGTGGTAGAGGCGTCACCATTGGCCACCCCATCTCTGTGTGTTAGAGAAAAGGACAGAAAACCTTCCAGGGTTACTGCTCCGGTTCACCACGCACAGTGACCCCCGAGCCCCACTTACTGGAATTGTACCGGTGTGGTTGGTGGATGTGGAGAGGGTCAGACTCGGCTGTGGTATCCTCTAGACTGGGAGGTGGGTGGTGGAAAATGCAGGAGGGCCGAATGTGGACAGGCAGTGGGCCGCATTCGTGCTATGGAGCCAGGAGAGCTGCTCTTTCCCTACCGTTTCTTCCGTGGCTCCTTTAAGGACCCCTGCTTAGGCTGAAATAGAACTGAAAAATCTAGTCAGAGCTCCACCTAGATTTTTCACACATTTTTGCAGAAGGATACGGAAACAGACGCTTCTTTGCAGATTTAAATTGGGACGCCTAACAACACTGAGGACCAATTTGGCGGCAGCCAAGATCCCAGAACAGATTAGGAGCAGGACCTGGCGCCCAGAAATCGGTAATTATTGCACCCAAAAAATCATGCAAAACGCATACCAATTTCGACCCCACGGTGTCCTAATAACTTTTGCTGAGTGTGGCCCATGCCAAGTGCCAGGATGTCAGATCGGGCCTACCGTGTAAAATGAGTTTGCTACCCCTGCTCTAGAGTCAGGGAGATGGGGAGAATATTGGTCGATGACGAATAAAGAAATTCAAAATCAAATTCAGGAATGTCACTAACTATGAGGGTTAATCATAGTTGACCCAAGCCGTTTGGTTTTAATCAAGTGAGATAGCAGCCCATTTCGCTGCAATAATTAAAGACACTATTTTATCGCGTTTGATGTTTAATTGGAGTGTGGTTGTATGACTTTAATGAGTTAAACTGTTTCCTCATTTTTGTAACCATTCCAATTTCTCATTTCAAACATCAGATAAGTCTACAAATCACTTTAATTAAGCATTATAATATTATATTCTTAATCCAGATGGCACAAAAGTCCTAATACTGAGATGAAACCCCTCTCCATGCTGGATGGTCTGTCTCGAGGCTAGCTCAATCTTTTTTTGTCATGATATACTGAGCTTTTCATTTTAATTCCAGGATATTTGTTCAAGTCGGTAGTTTTTTTTTTGCATTTTTTAATCTTCCACGGAACACTGCTGAATAACAACCCCCCGGGCAGGAGATAATGACATTTTCTTAATTTATTATTTTTCAAGCCGCAGCTTCTATAGGACGTGGCGTCTCACAGCCCGAAGACATCTCTGCAGTTCAATGTTCCGGGGGGGGGGTGGGGGGGGGGAGGAAAGGAAGGCTTTAGTGATAACGCAGTGCCCGTGGTGACACACAGAGCGACAGGGCAGCTAGGAAGTCACTTGAGAAAGAAAGCAGAATGCACCAACGCTTTATTGCAACCGTCTAATGATTCCATTCCCCGGATTCCCAATAGTTTTTGGTCCACGGCAGAGGAAACAAATGTTATCTTGCCAAAACAGAACCTGCTGCTAAATCAGCAGAACAAGGCTATCGATTTCTCTTTTTAAGACTGCGCACTATAGATTACACTTGGAATCGCTTGCTCCACACTTTGCAAATTGCATTGATGAGCGTACAGACATTTCACACACCGAAGACGCAAGGCTTGTGAGGAGAATACTTTCTCAGTATACAAGGAGGAGAAAGAAAAACATTGAAAGACAGATCAATAGCATATATTTTCAGATTGACGGTTTTATGTGTCCAAAGCCCAGAAATTTTTATCTGAACAATATATTTTAAAAAAGTTTTTAAGAGAACTCTGGAACTCTCTTTTCCCCCTAAAAGGCTTTGGGTGCTGGGGGGACAAGACTGAGATTGGTAGATTTTTGTTAGCTCCATAATCCCTTGAAGCCCTTAACCTATGACAGGTAAATGGAGTTGAGGTGCAGATTAGCCGTGATCTAAATGAATGGCGGAGCAGGCTCAAGGGGCTGAATGGCCTACTCCTCTTCCTATGTTCCTAACTCTTGGCCAGATTTTCCAATTGAAGTGTTGCAACGCTGCCATCGCTATGGATTTTGGATAGGAGAGAGGGAGAAAGAAATGATTTACAACTTGATTCATTTCTCACTACCTACCCGGTTAGGAATGCCTCTTGCTGATTATGTGCAGCAACATTGCAAATGCATTCAAAAAGTACGCGTTTATGAATTCGCTATGCATACCAACCAGAGGAATTCTCCCCCTCCTCCCGCCCGTCTGACAGTATTCAGTGATTGATTGATTACTGGGAACTTGGTATACTTTGAGAAAGGTGAAAGGATCTTTGGTCGTTGAAAGGTTGAAGTACATGGTTGCACACATGCATCTTCCCTCCCCACCTTCCCCCCCCCCCCCCCCCCACTTTGCACCAGTTGTAGAGTGTAACCTTCTCGCCCCTTCCCGCCCCCACTACCCCTAACTGATTTCAAGATTTGATCGTCAGGTCTAGTGTTGGTTTTCTACGCTTTTTGTAATGATTCACCAACCGTGTAACATTATTCATGAAAACGTAAAACGCCGTGACCTTTTAAGGATGTCTTCTGTGACGACGTGGACCTCTCCAGTGTCTATTTTATAAAATGTGCCTCTTTTTATTTTGCTCATTCATCATCCACAAGATTTCACTTGAAGTAATCCTGTTTTCCTTTCATTCCCATTTTTCATTTTTATTTTCCTTTTTCATTTGGCTTCGTGCTGTTTCTTTTTTTTGCCTCCCAAGCTCTCTTGCACCACCTCCTTTTTATGTTTTCTCTCCATTTTAGCCTAATTAAGCATCCGGGGGTGGGTGGAGGTGGCAGTCAGGCAGGTGACCTTCAGCTGTTGCCGCTGTGATGGGGAATTAGACGCCGAACTCCCTCGATGGTTTTAGCGAGAGTTGTGCAGTGAGTAGTTGAGCCACGGGGACCAGGAAGGTCCTGGATTTGACCCCTGATCCGTGCTGATTAACTTGATCGTAGCCACCTCCAGCGGCAGGGGTGCAGCCTTTTGCGCCACAGGAGAAAATTGACCGTGGCCCCCAGACCTAATCAACTTCTTACGAAGATCCCTGCTTGAAGTGGACATTGGGCGACAACAGGGGTCGCATTTGGCTGCTCTACCCTGACCGAGAAACTGGTTTTGTGGCGAGAAGTGGGCGGCGCGATTGGAACGCCCGCTTGACGATCTAAGCCTTTTGAGCCTGCTCCGCCATTCGTTTAGATCACGGCTAATCTGCACCTCAACTGCAAATTGGGTCTCGGGCCTCATCTGTGTTAAAACGGGCCAGTTGCGGGTGCCAATTAGAACATAGAAACAGGAGTAGGCCATCCAGCTCCTCGAGCCTGTCCCACTATTCAACAAGATCATGGCTGATCTGTACCTTAACTCCATCTATCCTCCTTATCCCTTACCTAACAAAAATCTATCAGTTTTGAAATTTTCAATTGACTTTCCAGCCTCAGTAGTTTCTTGGGAAGAGTTTTCCAGATTTCAACTACCTTCCGTGTGAAGAAGTGCTTCCTGACATCACCTCTGCACAGCCTGGCTCTCATTTTAAGGTTGTGCCCCCTTGTTCTGGACTCCCGCCACCATTTGGTCATCCCGATAGCAGTTCAGTCATCGGATCCTTTGCAAAATCAAGCCAGCTCAGCCTCCGAGCTGTAGGTCCTGGGGGAGAAAGGGTTGGGGAGGAGGGGCGGGCCAGGCCGGGAGTGGCACACATTATCGTTGTGGTGCCAGTAGGAGCATTCCTGCTCTTCCTAGCTCTACATTAAGGTAAGCTGAAAAAAGATGACTGATCCAGGCCTGGCCCTCCAGGTGACCCCCACAACCACCGGTGTAGCCTGCCGAAGTGTACCTCCAACGATATTACACCGAGTCCTACTGAAGGACCAGGGCCGGTGGCCATGTTCTGGTGGGCAGAGGCTCGTGGAAGTTTATTGAGAGAGTGAGAGAGAGACAGGCAGTCTGCCGTGACTCCTACTGGAAGAGCATATGTGTGGACAGTTTGGCCTCCTGCAATTGAACAGCCTGCCAACAATCCCAGCTGAGGCTCACACATGAATAGGGGCCAGTGAAACGAGTGAAACGAGGCACAGGAGGACGACCAGTAGCCATGGAACTTGAACTTAGGAAAGAGTCTTCGTCTGAAAGGAGATGTAACTGAGAGCGGCGGGGGGAAAGCGTGTGAGGAAAGAAGAAGGCAGCAAGGGCTAGTGTGAGTCATGTGAAATCACTGCGTGGAAAGGGAGTTTTAAGCTGCCTCACTGTTACTGAGGGAGCTGTAAACACTGTGATTCATATCGGAGGTCATCGAACATTA
This sequence comes from Heptranchias perlo, assembly GCF_035084215.1. Taxonomy (NCBI): domain Eukaryota; kingdom Metazoa; phylum Chordata; class Chondrichthyes; order Hexanchiformes; family Hexanchidae; genus Heptranchias; species Heptranchias perlo. Next base: position 10,048,229 of record NC_090333.1, on the reverse strand, counting down.
GAAAGTACTCAAATGATGAGCTGCTGTCAAATACACAAGAGTAACAAGCATGTTGTGCCACAAGAATGCTGATTTACTGCGACAAATAAATGCAAATAAGGCTGCACAAAGCAAGGATCCGTCTGCTTAAATATGCTTCTTAATTAAACGGAGTCTCGTAAAGTAATAATTGCAATGCGCTCATAAAAGTTTGACAGTAAATCAGTTTCATCTTTCTGAATGCACAGTTCTACCATTGCAGGCTTTTGTAAATGACATGGATAGCTTGACACCATATTTTGGCACTTAATTATTGAAGACAGTGATTTTTTAGTTAATGGAAGGCTGTTTGGTCATGTTTTATGGACAGTTCTATCGTTTCAATGGATTCCTGTCAATTTTCAACACAAGAGAAATGTAAAAGCATTTTTGCTTTTTTCAATTCATAAAGCTGTGCCCAAGATATTTGTTTAGTCTTGTGTTGCTACCAAGCAAACAAAAGAAGAAGGCTTGCATTTGTAAAGCACCTCATCACATCTCTCACGCATCTCAAAGCACTTTATACGCGAGGGTGAATTCACCAACCCTGTGCTCTCGGCAGAGAGATCCGCTCAAACGGAGCACAGGTCGGAGAATTGCCATCAAAAGCGTTTGCAGCTCTCACTCCAATCAGTGCTCCGTTTGTTCATGGCTCCTCACCTGACCTATGGGTTTACCCCACGATGAATGGCTTGAAATGCAGTGACTGCTGTTGTGCAGTGCTCAAATTTGTGCACAGCACGATCCCACAAGCAGCAATAAGATGATCAGTTGAACTGTCTTTGGTGGTGTTGGTTGAGAAAGGAACATTGGCCAGGACACTTCTTGCTCCTATTCTTCAAACAGTGAGATAGCCTTCCTGAACTACTGGAACAGGCAGATGGGGGTCTAATTTGAAGGAATGTATGGGACAAATTCATAAGCTTATTTAACTTACAACTGGACCAGGGACACTGCACAAACTGACTGAAATTTCCCTTACCAAATGCCCACCATCTTGTTCTGAATCAGTAAGGTTGAATTTTTGAACGAGGCTCTTTTTACTTGCCTGGGCAGTGTCAGGATCAGGGGCTGGTGCTGAGGTTACAGGCTGGTGAAGCCTGTCCTGTGTTTGACACAAGAGGGGGATCATTTTAACCTAACCCGCTGGGCGAGGATCCCACGGGATCGGGTGGAACGCTGGTTTTACACCCCGTCCAGTATTACACTCCTTTGACTTTAATGGAGAGTGGGGGTTGCAAAAACCAGCACTGGACCCCACCCCGTCGGTTTCCCGATAGGCGGGTTCGGTAAATATTGTTCCCAAGACGTCTGTTTGACTATGCAACCTGTCTTTAGTGCCAGTTTTTCAGTCACTGATCTTGCGACCGCACTGACTAACTGCAAAAATGGACGGTGGAAAGCTTGAAGGGAGAAGAATGAGACAAAAGGTACAAAAGCTTTAAATTTAGGATAAGTTTGAAAAGATACAGTAGTTAGTGGAGAAGGTGAGGGTGGAAATAACATTTTAAAAACATGAGCCATACTGATCAGCAAAGTCCCAATCCACGGTCTCTGTGTTGAGTTAGCTGATGTCAGCCAGGGTAGCAGTATGGTCTGGTCTTGGGATCATTGGATTAATATGAAGAGGAAAATTGTCCAGTGTTCCTGCTCTTAAATTGGGGAGTTGTCCCCCTTCTCTTCTATCTTGAGGAGAGAAGAGAAAATTAGACATCAAACATAGAGAAAATGGAGGCAAGCATTCTCTTTAAAGTCTTGCTGTTGTGTCAGCTGTGGCTCAGTGGGTAGCTCTCTCGCCTCTGAGTCAGAAGGTTATGGGTTCATAAGAACATAAGAAATAGGAGCAGGAGTAGGCCAATCGGCCCCTCGAGCCTGCTCCGCCATTCAATAAGATCATGGCTGATCTGATCCTAATCTCAAATCTAAATTCATGTCCAATTTCCTGCCTGCTCCCCGTAACCCCTAATTCCCTAAGTCCTACTCCAGAGACTTGAGTACAAAATCCAGACTGACACTCCCAGTGCTGTACTGAAGGGATGCTGCACTGTCAGGGGTGCCGTCTATTGGATGAGATGTTAAATTGAGGTCCTGTCTACCCCTCAAATGGGCATAAAAGATCCAGTGGTGCAATTTTGAAGAAGAGCAGAGGAGTTCTCCCCGGTGTCCCAGCCAATATTTATCCCTCAACCAACTCCACTGAACAGATGACTTGGTCATTATTTCATTGCTGCCTGTGGGACCTTCTGTGCACAACTCGGCTGCCGTGTTTCCGACATTACAAAGTACTTCATAAAGTGCTTTGGGACATCCTGAGGTCGTGAAAAGCCATCAGTAAACAACCGACATTAAAATAATACCAATTTAGAAAGTATAGGCTGAAGTGTCTTACATTTTTTTTTTAAAAGTGTTTTTTTGGTTCATAGTGATAACGCTTTGTTATGCCATTATGGTGCACGAACTATAAAAGTTAACTAAAGCTGGCCAGCCCAGGGAGGGCAGTATTTCCCATGACCAGTTGGCAGCCTGGTAGTTAACTAACCAGAGCAAGGTTCACCAGCTGGTGCCATTTAGTGTAGAGGATTCCGAAGGAAAGTATATTAAAATTTTGAAAAGCCTGCTGCTAAAGCACTTAAAGCCAGGCTTGATATATGAGGAACAGCATTCTAAACAAGGGTACATTTCCTTTGCTCGTTCATAATTTTGCATCAAAAAGTTTGCGAAAATAACCTTGATCTGACATCCCTATTATATTCAAAGTGAGGCGTGTGGAACTGATACATCAGCCAGCCAGTCGCATTGTCTTATCGTTCAATAATTGACTTCCATGTTGAAACTGCTGCACAAAGCTGAAGAGACTCGGTTATAGATCTCTTTTTGATTTTTCAGTTGGAACTGAAGGAGGCCTGCCTGTCAAAATTCCTAGCACTGCGCATTGTGAAGGGGCTTTTGGCAGTGGAATTTCAGTCTTCAGGAATACACAGGTTGTATCATCACTCAGTGGTGCTGCTGCTGACCTCTGCTCCTCACTCCTGCGTTCTGGCTCTTGATTGGCAGGAAGCTAAGGGCAAAGCTGCTGACCTCTGTTCTTTACCCCCAGGGTTCTGGCTCTGTAATTGGTAGAAACCCAGGAGTGAGCAGCAGAGGTCCGTGGCTCGAGTACATAAACTTCACCTTCATCAAATTGACTTTGCTGCACAAACCTAAATGCCTTATTAATAGATGCCAGCGTGCTCACAGTAGAAGACGTATAGCCAAAGGAAAGTGTGCTTCTAACTCCTCCCTGCTCGTCCTGAAGGCATTGAGTCCGTACTCGGATAGCGCTTCATAGGCACCAGACGTTCTGTGGCCATGCTTACTGGCAGTGAGTGCCAGAAGGCTATTATTGTGGGGGGCATCACAGCCAAACTTAATCCCTGTTCTCACCCAATGACCACATATTGGCACTTCGAGCAAGGAATTACTGAATAGCAATTGTCAGTGGCCAATTTTCCTCCCCCTAAACAAACTTAGTGACAGGACCACCCTCCCCCAGCTAAGATCAGCTAATGGAGCACTGACCAGGGATTAAACCTCATCTCGTCTGCTGCTGAACCTCGCCCATGCCTTTTTTACGTCCAGACTCAACTATTCCAACGCTCTCCTGGCCGACCTCCCACCTTCCACCCTCCGTAAACTTGAGCTCATCCAAGACTCTGCTGCCTGTATCTTAACTCGTACCAAGTCCCATTCACCCATCACCCCTGTGCTAGCTGACCTACATTGGCTCCCGGTCCGGCAACGCCTCAATTTAGAAGTTCTCATTCTTGTTTTCAAATCCCTCCATAGCCTCGCCCCTTCTTATCTCTTTAACCTCCTTCAACTCCTACAACCCTCAGAGATCTCTGCAGTCCTCCAATTCTGGCCTCTTGCGCATACCCAGTTTTCCTCGCTTCACCTTTGGCAGCCGTGCCTTCAGCTGGCTAGGCCCTCAGCTCTAGAATTCCCTCCCTAAACCGCCCCACCTCTCCCCCCTCCTTTAAGTCGCCCCTTAAAACCTACCTCTTCGACCAAGCTTTTGGTCACCTGTCCTAATAGCTCTTTGTGGCTCCGTGTCAAATTTTGCTTGATTACGCTCCTGTGAAGTGCCTTGGGTCATTTTTATTATGTTAAGAGCGCTATATAAATGCAGGTTGTTGTTGGATAAACTCGCTGAGTTATCAGGAGAGACAGATAAATAATGTTCGATAGGCTTGGACAAAGCAGTAGACAGCAAAATTTGGATTATTCAAAAAATCCAGGCCTACTCTGGATTGTGTTTCTTATCCCAATGAGTAGATTTCCATGATGACCTTATCTGTGTATCTTGTATCTATAGTCATCAAGATGCTTTGTGTTAATCCCCTATGGTGTTCAGATCGATAACTATCTTTACGCAGAGCGTTGTTGGAGCATGGAATGTTTTGTCACAGGGAGTAGTTGAGGCAGAGACCATTGCTCCTTTTGAGGGAAAAGAAGATAAACATTTGAAGTAGTGGAAGATACAGGGCTATGAGGGCTGGGGGTGGGAGAGATGAGGATAGGGGGATTAGTTTTGGACTGCTCCAGCAAAGAGCCAGCACAGACACGATGGGCCGAATGGCTTCCTCCTGTCCCGTAAATGACTAACTGATTAGTGGTGATTTGCATCCAGTTCCCAGTTTGCATTAGTTGTGATTGTGATTGCATTCTTAATCCCATGTGACCCCACCGCCCTGTTCCCGCATCCTTTTATTCCCCTTTCTTTTAACTACTTATCTAACCTATTCTTAAATGTTGACATGGTCTCTGCTTCAATCACTAACTCTGGAAGCGCATTCCGCCGTTTCTCCTGCTCTCTTGTCCTAAATCTCTCACATTTAGTCTTAGATCTATGTCCCCCTCATTTTAGATCCTCTGCCATTGGAAACAGTGCTGTCAGTTTGCTGGGGTTTTTTTTGTAAAATAGGTAAATGAAATGTCTTTTTTAAAAAAAAAAATTGAGCTTACCCTTTCGGGCAGTGCATTCCAGATCATAACAACTCGCTGCGTAAACAAAATTCTTGAGATTGCAGGTCGATTTTAAGCCGGAGTGGGTTTCGGGCAGGTGGCGGGAGGGTTGGGGAGGGGGGGTTTGGGATGTCAAGTACGTAACAAGCCCGCAGGCCTAAGATTCAGACCTGGGGCATTTTAACTCCAGGGCCTCATTTAAGTGGACCACTTCCCATCAAGGGCTGCCCGCAACCTTGCAGGTAAGTGGCGGGGAGGGGTTTCAGGAGGGTGTCACGGGGCGGGGAGGGGGAATCCTGGTCAGGGGAGGCCGAGGCTTTAGCATCAAAAACAAATGGCTTGTCCTTCCTTTAGTTTCTCGCTTTTTCCGAGCGAGAATTTTCCCGTCAGTTTGAGAGCCGCCTTTGTGCAGTTTCGGAACCGCGGTTTGATTTCCAAAAACAAAAGCCCTCTCGGCTGGTGACAACATTATTTACAATGTGTACATTAAACAAAGAGACCATCAAGCAATGGCAATATGTTCTTGGGAACAAGCCAAGGCAGGCAGTTATCTCGCTGGCTGCGGCTGATGTTCTGGGAGGGAGTTGGTATTGATTTCTATTATCGTTACTTTTCTCACCAGATTTCCTAAATGAGTTTGAACTGTAGCATTTTCCCCACCGGTGCTGTAACTTCAGGAAGTGTGATGCATGTGGGTTCCCACGGCAACAGAAGCATCACTGCAGTTTTATTTGCGTTCCTCTCAGCTTGACTCCGTTGGGTAGCGCTCTGAGCCGGAGAATTCGTGGGCTCGGGCCCCAATCCAGGGCCTTGAGCGTGTTACCCACACTGACGTCGCTGCGGGTGTACTGGGTTGTGGGAGGTGTTATCCGTTATCCGAGCGTCCGAGCTCCCTGTTCAGGTGCCATTAGTAAAACAGCATGAAGTTCTGCTGGCCAGCATTCCTCCCTCGAACAGACGCCACAAAGAACAGGTAAACTGAACATCTCATTGTTGAGTGCAGAGCCCTGTTTTGCGCAAAATGGCTGCCATATTTGCCGACATAACAACGGTCCCTCCACTTTGTTTGGAAACAGGCAAGTTATGGAATCCCATGTGGCAACTGCAGGTTGTGAGATATTTGTATGTACACGTCACGTATTTATGATCTTATTAAAGAGTTATCATCAGGCAGCCAGTACATGAGTAAATTGATTGCGTATCTCTGGGGTGTCCAAACTACAACCTATATGTAGCGCGCGAGCCTTTTGTTAACCAACCCACAAAGTGCTGGCAAAATCAGTTTCTATTTGGGCTAAAGGCTGCTTCTCTGCTCACCAGCTTGGGTTTTCCTGTCCACTAAAATTAAAAGGAGGGAAGTTGCACAATCAGAAAACAGCAACCTACCTTCCTTACTGCACTGGTTTCTTCTGTCTGAATTCTGTGGGCATATAGGATCTGTTGGCATCAGCAGGTTGAGATTTCTGCAAATTAATGGGAACAAGGATTCTGACTTCATCGGACAGAAGTTGCTGCTGCCATTAACAGCGGATAAATGCTTAGAAAGATAAAGCACACAAACTTGCATTTATATAAGCACCTTTCACATCCATCTGAGCAGACAACTGCGGCCTTGGCTGAACTTTTCAGCTGAAAGACAGCACCTCTGACAGCACGGCACTCCCTCAGTACTGCGCTGTGAAACAGCCTAGATTGCATACGCTAGTGTCATTGGATTAGGGCTTGAACACTTGACTTTCTGACTCGGAGGCAAGAGTGCTACCATTGAGCCAAGCTGACATTTCTGCTGCTCAATGCGTTCGTACAATGTTATTCTGTTACTTAACCAGAGGTAATTTACTTTAATGCATTACAGGGATAGAGCAGGGGAGTGGGACAAATTGGATAGCTCTTTCAAAGAGCAGGCACGGGCACAATGGGCCGAACAGCCTCCTTCCGTGCTGTAAGATTCTATAGTTCTACGTCTCGCTTCAAATGGCACGTAGAGGCAACTCATATCAATATTGTTTGTCTGTTGTTGTAACAGTCATTTCTGGCCTAGCGTAGTCCACGTGCTCCTTTTAAAGAGTTTGAGGGCTAAGGTCCCAGCATGAGGCCTCGCTAACAGTCAACGTGGTGCTGACGATACGGTTTCAACGTTGTAGCCCCAATCTGACCCGGGCTTGCTTGCATGGTTGGGAGCGCAGTTGTGGCCCAATTACTGCCTGCTGTAACCATTCAAAGTAAAGCCACCTGTGGCTCGGTTCTACTGGGCTTTCATGGGCCACAAACTGGAACGGGTTCTGGTTGCACCGGTGGGATTTGCCCTGGAATCTGTAAGTTATACAGAAACCCAAGTATCACGTAGTGGTTTTTAGGGACCCTGATCCCGCACCTCCTGAATGCTGGGCCACGAAAACTGGAACCCAATCCCAAACAGGAACCTCTGTGTCGGGTGAGTTTGGGAGCAAACCATGGTAGTTGCACTTCACTCCTGGAAGCTGGTTTTGTTCCTTTTGTTTGACAGTGCAGTACATTAATCAACATATCTGTATATCAGATTGAAATAGTTGCATGGCAGATCTTTTCTCTGCGCATTTCGAGTTGTTCCGTGTAAGGTGATAGTAAGGTCAACGGGCAGCTGCTCCCACTGTCTGGGAAGTGCCTTTCGTATTCTGATTGATGCCACCATTCCAACGGAATGCAGACGCTGACCAGGTTTGACATCAAATTTATTTGCGTTCATTTTAAGGGGAGCTGTGGACCTTTTTAAAGAGACCTGGTCCTGGTGGAAATAATGTTTTGAGCGATCTTCGTGAGGGGAGGGGAGAAGGTCCAGAGAGCTTTTGCCATGATCTACGCGTCCGATGGTGTTTCTCTCATTCCATAATGTGCTTATAAACATCAAAGTAAGGCTTGCTGAACACTTTTATTAGGTTCCAATTCTCCCCCTTCCTCTCCTGGAGGTTCCTTGGTACAGTCCCACAGTCACCTTTCGTCTTCTGGTACCTCGCCCACTTGCCCCATCTTCATGCGTGAGCTAGACATTGAGCGTTGGCAGACTGTTCTATCAGTGCCAGCTTAGCTCAGCGGTAACACTCTTACCTCGGAATCGCAAGGTCACAGGTTCAAGCCTCGCTTTAGGATGTGAGGCTAATCGAGGCTGGCTCTGAGCTGGAGTGCTGCACTGTTAGGGGTGCTGTCTTTTAGATGAGAAGTTAATTTCAGGTGGATATAAAAGATCCCATGTTGTATTTGAAGGAGAGCAGGGGAGTTCTCTCAGTGTCGCGGACAACATTTATTCCTCAACCAACAACACCAAAAATAGATTAACTGGGCGTAAATCTCATGTGCTGTTTATGGGACCTTGTCGGCTGCTGCATTCTCCAAAAAAACAATAGTGACTGCACTTCGATAAGTAATTCATTGGCTGTAAAGCATTTGAGACATCCTGAGGATGTGAAAGGCACTATGTGAAATCAAGTTTGTTCTTTCTCATTATTTATTCATGGAGTGGGTAAGGATGGGGAGCAATGCACATATTTTATATTCAAGGATGAGATCAAGGGATTTTTGGACTCTAAGGGAAGCAAGAGAGGTGGGGATTGGGCGGGAAGGTGGAGTTGAGGTCGAAGATCAGCCATGATCTTATTGAATGGCGGAGCAGGCTCGAGGGGCCCAGTGGCCTACTCCTGCTCCTATTTCTTATCTTACATGCGCCCAATCCTGTCCTTACCTGATGTGAGCACACGTCCACTCTTGGGGGTGGGAACTCTGCTTGACCCGAGAATGCTCAGGCCAATTTTAACGCCCTTGTCCACCACCACCCCCCCCCCCCCCCACCTCCCCAGTACTCCTGACTGCTTTGGGTGAACAGTTGTTCCCAGGCATCTGGTGTCTCTTTACGGTGTACAAGCAAGTAACTCTAGAACAACTGCTGCTTTCAACAAATCTATGCAGCTAAAAAAAAAAATGATTAAGGGCCTGAAGTGACTTGTGTGGAGAAGGGTCCTTTCCTTGACTTGCGTGAATCGAGCTTTATGGGTTGAAGCTTGTTCCTGCTTCGATAATATCATCGACTCACCATGGGAGCATTCCGAGGTGTTAGCCAAGCAACAGCAATCACTTCATCTGTGATTAAAACAAACTTATTACAACAGTAATGCAGGTGTCGGCCTTGGCTCAGTGGGTAGTACTCTCACCTCTGAGTCAGAAGGTTATGAGTTCAAGTCCCACTCCAGAGACTTGAGTGTAAAATCTAGGCTGACACTCCCAGTACAGTTCTGAGGGAGTGCTGCACTGTCGTAAGGTGCCATCTTTCGGATGAGACGTTTAATCAAGGCCCCGTCTGCCCTCTCGGGTGGATGTAAAAGATCCCATGGCACAATTACAAAGAAGAGCAGGGGAGTTCTCCCTGATGTCGTGGCTAATATTCATCTCTCGACTAAAATTTAAAAAAATGTTATCTGGGCATTGCTGTTTGAGGGACCTTGCTGTGCGCAAATTGGCTGCTATGTTTCCTACATTACAATAGTGATAACACTTCAAAAGCATTTCATTGGCTTTGGGACTTGCTGAGGTCTTGAAAGGTGCTGTATAAATGCAAGTCGTTCTTTCTTTTCTTAATATTGCTTTAGGTGGACAATCTGTGCAGGATAATTGAAGAATATTTATGGGTGGTTATCTCTGGAAGCACCTTTACATGACTAGACTTACCCAGGCAACCGCCTCGTGCCACTGATGGCAGTTACTGGTCTCCACACAGCTGATGGTGCCAAGAGACCATTCTCTTAAGGCTCAGCAAGCTCTCTGCGGACGTTTGGTGCGTCAGCATGCATGCGCTTGGGTTCAGAGTAACGTGAATCCGTAAGCACGCTAACAGACAGGACCCATTCAGCGTGAAAAATAAAATCGGCAATTGAAACCCCTTTTTCTAAAAAAAAGGAATCCACTGTTGGAACTGTGGATTACATCCATATTGTGGACACCCTGGGGGTAATTTTGACTTTGTTTTTGACTTTGTAATTTTGATAGAACGATACAGCACAGAAGGAGGCCATTCGGCCTATCATGCCTGTGCCGGCTCTTTGAAGGAGCTATCCAGTTAGTCCCGTTCCCCCTGCTCATTCCCAATAGCACTGCAAATTTCTCCTTTTCAAGTATTTATCCAATTCCCTTTTGAAAGTTACTATTGAATTTGCTTCCACCACCCTTTCAGGCAGTGCATTCCAGATCATAACAAATCACTGCATAAACAGAATTCTCCTCATCTCCCCTCTGGATTTTTTGCCAATTACCCTAAATCTGTATCCTCTGGTTACTGACCCTTCAGCCAGTGAAAGACAGTTTCTCCTTATTTACTCTATCGAAACCAGTATATTAACTGTGAGGTACTGTAAGGCTAATTCTGGAGTCTTGCTCTCCCGGCAGGGAGCTACACTGTTAGGAAGGCTGGTTCAAGATTCCATAGCCCTATTTCCAACACGCTCTCCCTTTGAGTGCGGCTTCTTCACTGGGAGCAGGAACTTAACTCATATCTAGGTGCAAGTTGCTGAACTCAGAGCCTAGGCAGCGAGCATCAGGTGCTTCAACAATAGGGCAGGGATGGGGGAAGGTCATCCCTAGTTGCCCTGAGAAGTTGGCGGTGGACCTACCCCTTGAATTGCTGCCGTCCTTGTGATGATAGTGCTTCCAAAATGGTATTGGGTATCAAGGCATTCCAGGATGTTGGCCCAGTGATGACGAAGGAACGGCGATATATGTTCATGTCAGGATGGTGTGTGCCTCAGAGGGGAGCTTGATGATGCCCCCACAACATTGCTGCTCTTGTTCTTCTTTGAGGTCATGAGGGAGGGAGGTGCTGTCAAAGTAACCTTGGTGAGTTGCTGCCGCACACCCTGGAGATTGTACACACTGCAGTCACAGAGTTGAGGGGGTGGATGTTGATCCCAGTGACAGCGGGCGATTGTTATAACCTTACCACTGCTATGGCTTCGATTAGATAATTCAGCACCGAGCAGGGATCTAACCTGGGGCCTTTCCTGTATGTATCATCCGAAAACCCGACGTCAGGTTCCGCATGTACGCTGATGACACCCTGCTCTACCTCACCACCACCTTTCGACCCCTCCATTGCCTCTGATTTGTCATACTGTTTGTCTGACATCCAATATTGGATGAGCAAAAATTTCATCCAATTAAGTATTGGGAAGATTGTCTTCAGTCCCCGCCACAAATTCCGTTCCCTAGCCATCGAATCCATCCCTCTCCCTGGCCATTATCTGAGGCTGACCCAGATTGTTTGCAACCTTGGCATCCTATTTGACCCTGAGCTGAGCTTCCGACCCGATATCCTCTCCATCGCCGAGACCGCCTACTTCAACCTTCGTAACATCGCCCATCTCCGCCCCTGCCTCAGCTCAGCTGTTGAAACCCTCATCCATGCTTTTTTTTTTTAACCTCTGGACTTGAATATTCCAGTGCTGTCCTGGGCGGCCTCTCATCATCCACTCTCCGTAAACTTGAACTCATCCAAAACTCTGCTGCCCGTATCCTGACTCGCACCAAGTCCCGTTCACTCATCACCCCTGTGCTCGCTGACCAACATCGGCTCCCAGTCCAGCAACACCTCGATTTTAAAATTCTCATCCTTGTTTTCAAATCCCTCCATGGCCTCATCCCTTCCTATCTCTGTAACCACCTCCAGCCCTACAAGTCTCTGAGATCTCTGCACTCCTCCAATTCTGGCCTCTTGTGCATCCCCGATTTTCTTCGCTCCACCATTGGCGGCCGTGCCTTCAGCCTAAGCTCTGGAATTCCCTCCCCAAACCTCTCCTTTAAGTCGCTCCTTTAAAACCTACCTCTTTTACCCAAACTTTTGGTCATCTGTCCTAATACCTCCTTCTGTGACTCGGTGTCGAACCTTGTTTGACATTCACTCCTGTGAAGCACCTTGGAATGTTTTACTATGTTAAAGGCGCTATATAAATGTAAATTGTTGCATTTGTTGTGTTGATCAGTACCACACCGAGCATTTAACCATTGGGCAACTTAAGGAGATGTATACGTATTAAAAGTAAAAGTGTAGTTTGGTTGCCGTGCAGCATTGTGCGTTCTTTAAACTCAATTCAGAGCTATGGCCACACCGAGTATTTAATGGATGTAACTGTGAGCCTGTTAGTCACAGACCCAGGGCTAGGAAAGAGTCATTAATTGTTTCCAGTTTGCTTTTCCCTTTGTTGTGCAGGGGGGGATGCGGGAAGACTTCTGGGCCTGGTGTTGATTCATAGCTAAAGGAGGTAGGCTGGAAAATGGCCAGCAGAAGGCAGACAAGAAGTGGAGCAGAAAGCCACCAAAAGAATGTCGGGGCCTGAAACATTTTAAGAAAGCGATCGGGGTGAAAATGCAGCTGAAGCAAACCTAAATAAGGGCCTGGAAGAGAAGGGAGAAATCAGCAAACATCAGTGCAGTTGCCAAAGAAAGAATGAGGGGAATGAGAAAGAGTCAAAGGGGCAGTTCCCTCCTAAAACGTCACTACTGCACCTGCATTGTGCTGGGGAGGGGAGGGCAGAGGAGCTGACCTGTCTTTTCATATAATGTCATCCTCTGCAAGTGACATTATGATGCCTTGTGATGAGATTTATGGCATTGTCTTTATGTTTAAAAGACTTTTTTATGATGGCAAAGCCCCATTTAAAATAAATCTTCCCTCTCCTAATGTGGGGGGATAATTTACAGAGCTATGGGGAAAGAGCAGGGGAGTGGGACGAATTGGATAGCTCTTGCAAAGAGCCAGCACAGGCACGATGGGCCGATTGGCCTCCTCCTATGCTTTATCTCCTATGATTTGCTGTTGGTGTACGGTTCCACTAGCACAAGTCACTTCTTCCCCCAAAGTTGCTGTTCTTCAAGTGTGACCCTTGACAGTGAGTGCCATGAGGCTATTTAACCCCAAGGAGCATCACAGCCATGTCCAGTTTGGGGTGTGCTGGTGTAGTGGTTATGTTACTGGTCTAGTGACCCAGAGACATGGGCTAATATTCCAGGAGAACGTGAGTTCAAATCCCACCAAGGCAGTTTGAGCATTTGAATTCAGTTTTTAAAAAAAAATCTGGAAATTGACCATGAAGCTGTTGGATTGTCGTAAAAACCCAACTGGTTTACTAATGTCCTTACCTGGTCTGGTCTATCTGTGACTCCATTCCCACACCAATGTGGTTGACTCTTAGCTGCTCCATCTAGCAAGCCACGGGATGGTCAGGGAAACTCGGGATTGGTAATAAATGCTGGCCTTGCCAGCGACGTGCATATCTCAGGAGTGAATAAAGAAAAAAACAATCCTGTTCACCCCGACATATATGCATACATGCTTCCAGCAGTGTTATTAGAATGTGATAAGGAGGAGGAACCCTAGCCCAAATCATTTGTGTATTAAGCAGCAATGGGTTGTCATGAAAACTGTCTCATTAATATAGCTTGCACTTCCCGTCAAGATCACATTTTAGCCGTCATACTTCAGACAGCGTAGCCCTGATTTTAACCTAACCCACCCGGTGGGAGTGGGGCTAGTTTGGGCAGGGTGTAAAACGGGTGTTTGAACCCCCCCCCCCCCAGCCCATTTCCCACCGGGCGGGTTTAGGTTAAAACCGGGCCATATTGTTTGGCGTGTCCTGGACCTCTGACTCACCATGAGCAATACCACGGGAGCTCTGCTTGCCTTGTGCGTCTAAAGTTATTTAATATGTCTGTGGGGATAGAGGGAGAAGTTAAAACTTAATACCAGGAAAAACAAAATCGTTTCAACTAATTTGAGGAAACTGGGAAGGAAGAAGATGAGAAGTTGCACAAAAATAAATCACTGATGTAATCGGTAACAAAAGAGAAGAATAGAACAAGAAATTGCAGCAGACATCGAAGGAAATAATGAGTGAATCTTCGGATATGTTCAGAGTAGGAAAAACATTAATGAACAAAGTCTCTTAACTATGACAGAGGTAAAAATAATAAAACATAAACTCGCATTGTTACATCTTCCAGAACTGTCTGAAAGCAATGGCTTATAAAGTGTGGTGACTGTTATCATGTAGACAAATGTGGCAGCCATTTTGCACACAGCAAGATCCCACAACTATTGATTAATTTTTTTTTGGTAACGTTGGTTCAATGTCAATCTAAACCCTTAGAACAGCAGCTCAAACATTTCCAAATTCCTCAGTTCTGGTCTGGTGCTTAGATTCTGAGCTCAAATTCCTGGGAGGGGAGGCTTAAACTTTTAAAACTAGAGGGTACTATCAACTGAGCAAAGCTTGCACACATCAATGGAATGTGGGCGACACTGACAAGACTGCATTTATTGACCATTCCTACAACTGAGTGGCTTGATGGGCCTGACCAAGTAGGGTATGACCAGTTCAATTCCCTGAAGGACAATAGTGAACCAATCCACTGTCATTTTGCTGGTGCGAGTATATATACAATGCATTAAGTCCCAAACACTGAATTCAGACAAGTAAGAATTTATTAAGAAAACTTGTACAAGTGGAAGTGTACCCTAAGCAATGGTCAGGGCTACGTCTTCGCTGAGTCCAAGAAACAGCTCACGTTTATACAGTTCATCAACAACGCCCACCTTTCATGTAATATGGGCGTACATGTACATTCTTTATTGGTTCAGGTGGTTCGTCAATCAAAATAGGGAACCCACCCTCTGGTTCCTCATGACCTTCTCGTGATGTTGAACACAGGCCTGGGAAAGTGTCTTTCCCTTAGAAACTGTCTTTTTTATCAGTAAGTCTGTACTCAGTCTCAAGGCTATATGGTCATTCATTTCTGTTAGTCAGACAGTTATCAGCATGAGAGAACTTGAAGTAATTAGACAATTGTGCTTCTGTGTGTCTTTCGTGAGAAACTAAAATGTGAGCTTTAAATTGAATTAGCTGGTCAGTTAGTATGGTCAAATATCCATCATGCATTTCTTCATTTTATGGTTTAGGTGGTTTAGAGAAGTTAACATGGTCAGGTATCTCTTTATGCATTTCCACACTAGCCCACAAATGACCAGATTGATTGAATTCAGTTTCACAATTTGCGATGGTGGTCTTTGAACTCATGACCTCTTCCCGAGTAAGCCGTGGCGCTGGGGGTAACACTCTCGCCTCTGAGTCAGAAGTTGTGGGTTCTTAGTCCCACTCCAGCCACTTGAACACAAAATCTAGGCTGTCACTTTCACTGCACTACTGAGGAAGTGCTGCACTGTCTGAGGTGCCGTATTTCAGATGAGACGTTAAACCGAGGCCTCGTCTGCCCTCTCGGGTGCACGTAAACGAGTCCATGGCACTATTTTGAAGAAGAGCAGGGGAGTTCTCCCCAGTGACCTGGTCAATATTTATCACTCACCAACACCTAAAAACAGATTATCTGGTCATTGTTACATTGCTGTTTTTGGAACCTGCTGTGCACAAATTAGCTGTGGCGTCTCCTACATTACAACAGTGACTATACTTCAATAAAGTACTTAATCGGCTGTAAAATGCTACGGGACGTCCTGAGGTCGGAAAGGCGTTGTATAAATGCAAATCTTTCTCTCTGGGTTGTGGTCTAGTACCATAACCACTACGCGAGCATACCCTATGGCATTATCAGATTGTGATAACTTTTCGTGAGTAGGTTTTATCACTATGGAAGCTACTAAAGTACTGCTCCCAAAGTCCTGTGACCAACTGAGATCATATCGAGTTGAGCAGCCAGTAATGAAGGCCTCATTAAGAAAAGTGAGCAATTGCAGATTCATAAAGCACCAGATGCAGATGGAATGCGTCCAAGAGTATTAAAAAAAAGAAACTCGGTAAAAGCCAATGATGCTGTAGGGGAAATTCTGCTGAGCTCGTTAAATACAGGGTGGTACCAGAAGATTTAAGAAACAGCTAATGTAATTCCCATCTTTAAAAAAAAAAGGTCGGAAGCATGATCTTGGGAATTATAACCCAGTTAGCTTGACATCTGCAGTGGGAAAATTGCTGGAATCTATTATAAAGGAAGCAATTCAGGAGCATTTAGTGCGAATAAAGGGCAATGAATCAAAGTCAACACGGGTTCATGAAAGGCAGGTCAAGCCGTACAAATTTATGAGAATTTTTAAGGAAAGTAACAGAGTTAGAATAAGGGTAATGCTGTAGATATTTTATATCTAGACTTTTAAAAGGCATTTGATAAGGTCCCTCGTAAAATGCCTACAACTGAAGTGGAACTCATGGGATCAAGGAGGATGTTGCAAATTGGATAATTAATCGGAAACAGAGGGGCCATTATTAGTTTATACAGGACTGCAATGACCAGATGAGCCCATTAGGGATTAATTCTGATACTGTTGCTGTTTCTGATGTTTTATTAATTAGCCGGATGAGAACATTGCAAGCAGAACATCAAATTTTGATGATGCTACCAGTTTTAGAAGGCAGCTAAAGATGGTCTGTAGAGAGTGATAACATTCAAACAGATTCACACAGGCTAGTGAATGAGTGTCCATCCTTCAGCCCAAGGGTCATTAGAAGGAGGGGGCACCAATCTGGCCCTCCAAACATAGGCAGTTCAGTCCCTTTAGCATTTACATTTTTTTTGTTATCCTCTGCTTTGCCTGAATGCTTTGGAAAGGGGTGTTGATTTTTTTTTTTAAAGTGCTTTGCCTCATTGGTGGGTAAATCCTAAATCTCAACAACCAGATCTGTTGGTTTCAGCAACAGGAGATGTACCCAAATTAACAGAACCGGGCATTTAAATTTTATTAACGCCCACCCCCCCCCCCCCGATGCCCCATTCTCCACACCAGATGACCCACAAAACTTGTCAATGGGAATCAATGGGGAAAACTCTCCAGTGGTTGGAGTCGCACCTAGCACAAAGGAAGATGGTAGTGGTTGTTGAAGGCGAATCATCTCGGCCCCAGGACATTGCTGCAGGAGTTCCTCAGGGCAGTGTCCTTGGCCCAACCATCTTCAGATGCTTCATCAATGACCTTCCCTCCATCATAAGGTCAGAAATGGGGATGTTCACTGACGATTGCACAGTGTTCAGTTCCATTCGCAACCCATCGGATAATGAAGCAGTCCGTGCCCGCATGCAGCAAGACCTGGACAACATCCAGGCTTGGGCTGATAAGTGGCAAGTAACATTTACTCCAGACAAGTGCCAGGCAATGTCCATCTCCAACAAGAGAGAGTCTAACCACCTCCCCTTGGCATTACCATTACCGAATCCCCCACGATCAACATCTTGGGGGTCACCATTGACCAGAAACTTAACTGGACCAGCCATATAAATACTGTGGTTACAAGAGCAGGTCAGAGGCTAGGTATTCTATGGCGAGTGACTCACCTCCTGACTCCCCAAAGCCTTTCCACCATCTACGAGGCACAAGTCAGGAGTGTGATGGAATACTCTCCACTTGCCTGGATGAGTGCAGCTCCAACAACACTCAAGAAGCTCGACACCATCCAGGACAAAGCAGCCCGCTTGATTGGCACCCCATCCATCACCCTAAACATTCACTCCGTTCACCACTGGCGCACCACGGCTGCAGTGTGTACCATCCACAGGATGCACTGCAGCAACTCGCCAAGGCTTCTTCGACAGCATCTCCCAAACCTGCAACCTCTACCACCTAGAAGGACAAGGGCAGCAGGCACATGGGAACAAAACCACCTGCACGTTCCCCTTCAAGTCATTCACCATCCCGACTTGGAAATATATCGTCGTTCCTTCATTGTCGCTGGGTCAAAATGCTGGAACTCCCTACCTAACAGCACTGTGGGAGAACCTCCACCATATGGACTGCAGCGGTTCAAGAAGACGGCTCACCACCACCTTCTCAAGGGCAATTAGGGATGGGCAATAAATGCTGGCCTTGCCAGCGACGCCCACTTCCCATGAACGAATAAAAAAAAAACCCGGCGAGTGAATGGTGAAGGCCGTTTATCACTTGGACACCCCTAGCAAGTGATTGGTGAATGCCATTTACCACTGAGCCATTATGGAGATGCATCATTGCCAGTAACAATAAAGGCTAGGAAAGACCAAGGACAAATATTTTAGAAGATGCAGGGAAACAGAAAGTAATGATAACGAGTCACCAGGAAGGTTAGTGAAAGAGTGTTAGAAGAAGCAAGAGAGCAATGGAAAGACAAATGATAGATAGCAGCAAGAGAGTCCATACAACAAGGTTTCAGAAAGAGCTTGCATTATATTGTACCTTTCACATCCTAAGGATGTCCCAAAATACTTTACAGCCAACGATTTAGTGTCAA